>NW_028317848.1:5400000-5700000 GCF_062004578.1 Staurois parvus
TGCATTAGTATATTTATAAATAGTGATTGACTGAACATACCTGGGTTCAGTTCGGGGCAGATTGGGTGAAACTAACGTTCGGGTGCCAAATCTGAACCCCAACGAAGTTAATGGGAACTGAATGTTAAAAAAAAAAATACAGTTCTGGCCATTTTCTTGGTTAATAGACAAGGGATTGTCAAAAATAAAACATAGGAGGGAGGATGTAGTGGGGACTGTACCAAAGCATTATTTTTTTTTTTTTTTTAATTCCATTTTACAGGGAGTAGCAATTTAGAATGTAAGCTCCATGAGAAAGGCCCTCCTATTCCTTCTGCACTGAACCGTATTGTAATTGTACTGTCTCCCTTTAAATTGTACAGCGCTGTGCAAACTGTTGGAGCTATATAAATCCTGTATAATAATAATAATTTAAGGCCTCATGCACACTTGACATTTTTTCTGCTGCTCCTCCATCTGGCATTTTTTTCTGCCTCTAAACACTCCTGCATGTTAGCCTATGTGTTCATGCTTACATAGGCCTTTAGATGAGTTTAGAGTCAGGAGCGTTTAAAGGAAAAAAAAAAATCCCACTGCCAGAGAATCCAGAAGCAGCAACATTTTGGCAGAAAAAAAACGTAACACCTGGAAATGCACCTAAACGTGTGTAAGCGTGCCTAAGCGCCAGATGCATTTAGCGCTTGAGCGTTCGTTAAGTTTAATAAATTAAATAAATTATTATTC
Organism: Staurois parvus; assembly: GCF_062004578.1. Taxonomy (NCBI): domain Eukaryota; kingdom Metazoa; phylum Chordata; class Amphibia; order Anura; family Ranidae; genus Staurois; species Staurois parvus. The sequence continues at coordinate 5,400,724 of NW_028317848.1, forward strand.
TGGCCAATGATATTAATTCATGCCCGAACACTTGACACGCCTGAACACGTTACCAGGTGGACTGACCATTTGGAAACTCGGGCACTGCCCGAGGGCCCGGGGTCAGTAGGGGGCCCCATGAGATGCCCCAGGTACCTTTTTCATAGGCTTTTTTGAGTTAGGGCAAGGACACAGGGGCCCCATGATCCCCTATTGCCCGGGGCCCCATGAGTTGTCAGTCCGCCCCTGCACGTTACACACGTTTACAGGCACCAAGCATTTTATTGCTGCCAAAACACCAATGCCAGGAGGAAAGGCGTCTAGGAGAGATAGCAAAATGTCCAGTGTGCATGAGGCCTTAGTAGTGCTTAAAGTGAAACAATAAAAATGCAAAATTGAATTAAATAACATGCTAGTGAGATGATCTGAACCTGGCTGAGAAGTGGCTCAACTGTACGATATAAACAACCTACTACAGCAACATTGACATTTACAAAGCGACCACGGATTCCCTTTATTTACACCAGACCCTTTTGCTAAATTGGGGTTTCATAGATGTTAATGGGGAACCCCCACAGAACAAAATAGGCATAGGCAGGGGCTGACTGACAACTCATGGGGCACCCAGGATCATGGGGCCCCTGTGTCCTCACCCACACACAAACCACACCCAAAAAAGCCTATAAAAGGTGCCAGGGACATCTCATGGGGCCCCCTACTGACCCCGGGCCCTCGGGCAGCGCCCGAGTTCCCCAATGGTCAGTCCGCCCCTGGGCATAGAGTTCCCTTCCTAATTCATACTAGGCCATTCAGATCTGGTATGATGTTTTTTTTGTAAATTCTTTATTTAGGTTTTATAAGAGAATATAACAATTACAGTAACAGGAGAATATGAGTAGAGAAAGTTATGTATAAATAGTATTGCACAATACAGCAATTCATACAGCATGTGACACATCTGAGTATGCAAAATGAAGGGACTTTTTTTCATAAAAGCATGAAATGTGTTATTAGCAAAGCGCACCAAGAGACTTCTTTGCAGAAGCCCATTAATCCTTGCTGTGAAAGCAACACCTCAAGTAACACAAGCGACATGCAGAAAAAGGAAGTAGAAAATCAAGATGACAATGTAAACGTTACAGTGGGGTGGGAAGGTCCAAAGGAGAGGAGGGAGCCGGAGGGAAGAAATATTGTATCCTAACAAAATCTACAAAAGTTGGCGTACCTCTACCATAGATTCATATTTGCCTAAACATCTATGGAAGACAGCAGAGAGGTGTGGTATGAATTTTAAGGGGGACCCCACATAGTGACAATGTCATGAGCCCCCCAAAAAATTATATACCAAACCCTCTGCCAGAATTTTAAGTATGAATCCCATGAAAAAATAAAAATAAGTATGAGGACCCCCCAGAAATACCAGAACCATATCTGAGCATGCTGCCTGGCAGGCCAGGAAAGGGGGGACATCATCTAGACAATACCAAGCCACATGCCCTCAACATGGAGGGACAACCTTGTGGTTGTGGGGGTCTGCAGGCTTACTGGCCCTGCTTTGTTAATGACTAAGATGTACATAGAACCCCTACTCATTCACAAATATATATATATTGTCTAAAACAAAAAAAGTCCCATGATGTACATCTGTCACATTGTCCAGAGATGTAGATCCATGTCAATCACGATGTCTAACACCTCTCGTCCCACCGAATGGAAAGAAACCCGCTGACCACTGACACTCATCTGCTTCCATCACTTTACTCCTGCCAAATGACAGGTCCAGTGGGTGACAGCCAGTGACATCATTGACCATATAAGGGTCATGTCCATATATAGTCAATTACATCACCCAGGAGACCCCCCCTTTGTTTATAACAGCTGTCATTCAGGTGTGTGGGAGTGAAGTTTCGGGGACAGATGCATGGGGGGGGGGGGACCTCACACATTTTTTGTGTGGGGTTTCCTTGTACAAGTCATCCAAATCCTTGACCCTGGTATAAAATGTGATAGAATTTGGGGGAACCTCAATTTGTTTTTTCTTTTTTTTGTGGGATCCCTCCTAGAATTCATTCTAGACCTGAAGGGCCTAGTATGGTATGAATTATGGGAGAGAAGCCCTACCCTGTTTTTTAGTTTTTAAACTATCCCTGCCCTCTTGCTTACATGGTCGGGGAGTAGTGGAGGTCTCAACATTTCTCAAAGTAAAGCTTTCCTTTCATCCTATTTAAGCTTCATTCATCAGGCCCAATAAAATATTATACATATTTTTTACACAACTTTAAAGCCCCACTCTTGGCTGCTATATAATTTACCCACACTAGTTATTTACCACACAGTACCCTCACTCTCCCCCTTCAGTACTGCTTGTTCTATCTGGGGGTTGATGAATAAGGTGAAATACTAACCTTATTAATTACTTCTGCAGGCTTCTTCCGTACTGTAAAACTGGTACTCCGAAGCCTACTTTCTTCACTGCTCAACCGGTGACAAGCTCTCATCACATATAATGCAGGACCAGCAGTGTTGTGCATTTCTAAAAATGTGGGGGTAGGTTTAGGTATAGATTTGTGCATGTTATTGCTGTTGATGTGTGTCCTGCAACTTCTTTCTGGCTTCTCCACATGCACTCTCTGCAGTTATAACTGGCTGAATGTATGTTTTAAAAACCACTTGTCCTCCGGAAGATTTACCCCCCTTCCTGACCAGGCCATTTTTTACACTGCATTACTTTAACTGACAATTGAGCAGTCATGCAACACTGTACCCAAATGAAATGTATGTCCTTTTTTTTCCCACAAATAGACCTTTATTTTGGTGGTAATTGATCACCTCTGCAGTTTTTATTTTTTGCGTTAATTTTGAAAAAAACTTATTATTTTTATTTTCTACTATAAAACATATCCAATAAAAATAATAAAAAAATCTAATTTCTTCATAAATGTAGGCCAAAATGTATTTTGCTACATTTCTTTGTTAAAATAAAAATCCCAATAAGCATATATTCATTAGTTTGCGCAAAGGTTATAGCGTTTACAAACTATGGGACATATACTGGAATTTTGTTTGTTTTTAAATACTAGTAATGGCGGCTATCAGCAACTTAGAGTGAAACTGCAATACTGTGCAATTGTCATTCAAAGTGTGATGGAACTGAAATCTGAAAAGTGGCCTGGGCAGGAAGGGGGTAAACGTACTCAGTAGGCAAGTGGTTAATATGGTTCTGCTGATGGCCAATTTTACTCTGCTGTTTTCTCTGCAATTTTATAATTCTGTAATTTATTTTTTTTTAATTTAGAAACTTTTTATGCCATTACTAATAGGTAAATAAAAAAAAGTCAGTGACCACCTAAAAAGTGACTTAACAGAACAAGATGTAAAATTATATAACTATTTTTTAAACGGTTCAAAAAACAGTAAGTTATTCTGTAGCTGTCTAAACACACTTAGATTAGGTTCACACAGGAGGCAGTGTGAACCTAAAAGGTCTGAACCTAAATGTGGGCCTAACTTCCCACTTTTTGCTGCGTGAATGAGACCATAAGCCTAAAGCCCCGTACACATGATGAGAATATTGGACGAATGATCGCCCATTTTTTTTTCACCTGCTAGTCTCACATCAAAAGTGCAAAGGTTATTAAAGATATGAAAATTCTCCTATGAAAGAAAAGAATTTCGAAAGTGATGTCATGTATTGTATTGTATTTTCGGACGACTACTGTACCGATTAAACGAAAATCATACGATCTAGTATGGTACAAGAAAAATGTTTGCGCTTGTCCCTTTGGATATTGTCGCACAAATTGGCGTGATCGGCTCTCGAAAGCTGTATACTAACGATACGATTATCGGACGATCGGTCTTTGTATGAAATTTTTCGTACAATATTCTTATAGTGTGCACGTGGCATTACACAAGGTTCTGCATAAACAGAAGAATTTTTTTTTTCTTTACCCTTCCTCAGCAAAATTCTGTCACAAACACTGGATTGTTTAAACAAAGTCAGCTGTTGCATTCTCATCAAACTCTTTATCTTTGTCAGGCAAGGGGGCAATGCCTGCTTTGGCAATCAGAAAATATTGCCAAGCTTTGATCTGCATGGCCTCCATGCAATTGTCACAACAAAGTAAGCTAAATATACTGCTCAAAAACAATTAAAGGAACACTTTGAAAACACATCAGCACCCACTGTTCATGCTTTGCAGTCCAGTCATCTTATTTGGGCTGCCCAACGCACCACAACGCTCATCAATGCAAGAACTTATTGGCAGTTCTTACTTACACATTATGGCAAAAGCTGCCTATGCTTTGAACCTTTGGAATTCTGCTTTAACTGTACAAACTATTAGACAAGAAAGGAAAGTGGCTTTGTGTTTCTGGAACTACACTGCTCAAAAAAATTAAAGTAACACTTTGAAAATACATCAGATCTCAATGGGGAAAAATATCATGCTGGATATCTATACTGATATGCACTAGGTAATGTGTTAGGAACGTAAGGATGCCCCATCGTTTGATGGAAATGAAAATTATAAACCTACAGAGGACTGAATTCAAAGACACCCCGAAAATCAAAGTGAAAAAATTATGCAGCAGGCTAGTCCATTTTGCTGAAATTTCATTGCAGCAACTCAAAATGGTACTCAGTGGTTTGTATGCCCCCCACGTGCTTGTATGCATGCCTGATAATGTTGGGGTATGCGCCTAATGAGACAACGGATGGTGTCCTGGAGTATTTCCTCCCAGATCTGGATCAGGGTATCACTGGGCTCCCGAACAGTCTGAGGTACAACCTGGTGGCGTCGGATGGGCCGAAACATATCTCAGAGGTGTTCTATTGGATTTAGGTCAGGCGAGCGTGGGGGCCATTCAATGGTGTCAATTCCTTCATCCTCCAGGAACTGCCTGCATACTCTCGCCACATGAGGCCGGACATTGTCATGCACCAAGAGGAACCCAGGACCCACTGCACCAGTGTAGGGTCTGACAATGAGTCCAAGGATTTCATCCCGATACCTAATGGCAATCAGGGTGCCATTGTCTAGCCTGTTGAGGTCTGTGCGTCCCTCCATGAATATACTTCCCCAGACCATCACTGACCCACAACATGTGGAAGGATGTTACAGGCAGCATAACGTTCTCCACGGCTTCTTCAGACCCTTTAACGTTTGTCACGTGCTCAGGGTGAACCTGCTCTCATATGTGAAAATAACAGGGCGCCAGCGGCCAGCTGCTAATTCTGGTGTTCAATGGAAAAAGCCAGTCAAGCTCTATGGTGCTGGGCAGTGAGCACAGGGTCCAATAAAAGACGGTGGGCCTTCAGGCCCCCCTCTTGTTTCTGATTGTTTGGTCAGAGACATTCACACCAGTGGCCTGCTGAAGGTCTTTTTGTAGGGCGCTGGCAGTGCTCATCCTGTTCATCCTCCTTGCACAAAGGAGCAGATACCGGTCCTGCTGATGGGTTAAGGACCTTCTATGGGCCTGTCCAGCTCTCCTAGAGTAACTGCCTGTCTCCTGGAATCTCCCCCATGCTCTTGAGACTCTGATGGGAGACACAGCAAACCATCTGGCAATGGAACGTATTGATGTGCCATCCTGGAGGAGTTGGACTGCCTGTGCAACCTTTGTAGGGTCCAGGTGTCGCCTCATGCTACCAGTAGTGACACTGACCCTAGCCAAATGCAAAACTAGTGAAAAACAGTCAGAAAAGATGAGTAAGGAAAAAAATGTCAGTGGCCTCCACCTGTAAAACAATTACTGTTTTGGGGGTCATCTCATTGTTGCCCATCTAGTGCACCTGTTGTTAATTTAATTAACACCAAAGCAGCTGAAACTGATTAACAACCCCCTCTGCTACTTAACTGACCAGATCAATATCCCAGGAGTTTAACTGACTTGATGCTATACTCTGATTAAAAAGTGTTCCTTTCATTTTTTTGAGCAGTGTAGAAGATCCTTTGCTTTGGCTTCCACATTTATCCCCTTTTGATCAAGAGTTTAATTTGGTTTGAGCTGAATACAGTATTTTTGCTCATCATGCAGAACTATAGCAAGATCATTCCACAGGTATACATGTCTGCTGCAGCCAGAAAACGCTGTCCTGCTTTCAATTTAGCAGATTTGATTGTTTGTGTTAACATGGCAGGGATGGCCTTACATGAAAAAAATAAAACTAATAATTGAAAAAAATGCTAATCTATAATAAACACAAAGAAATAGTAGTGCAGGGAACATGACTGGGCCTCGACCAGTGTTTGGCTCCCAGCACTATCTCAAGTCACTGCCCTTTCTTTCTTTTGGTTATGCTAACATGTGATCTCCCCTTCCTTGCTCTAGCATGCTTTGTTCCAGGGCTGGGAGGTATGGGCATCACCAGAATTCAATTTCTGATTGCACCTACAGGATGAAGCCCAGCCAAACTTATTAATCTTTTTTGCTGTTACCTTAGGATTTTGTTTATTTCCCAGCCCAGGTCCATGTTAGTTCCTGCATTCCATGTTTGTTTACTGACTTCAGCTTGTATCGCTACACTTGTTCGCTGCCTGCCCTGACTTTTGCCTATCCTTGTTTCTGATATTTCCTGTTCACTGTGGACCATGCTCTGGTTCAGGGGCGGACTGACCATTTGGAAACTCGGGCACTGCCCGAGGGCCCAGGGTCAGTAGGCGGCCCCATGAGATACCCCTGGTACCTTTTTCATAGGCTTTTTTGAGTTTGGGCAAGGACACAGGCGCCCCATGATCCCCTATTGCCCGGGGGCCCCATGAGTTGTCAGTCCGCCCCTGCTCTGGTTCTATTCAACTGCAATCTGCACAGGTGTGTCTTAGGGCTGCAACCTGATACATCCACCAGTAAAGTCCATCACTCCTTTCAGGGTGCTCTGGTGAAGATCTGGGACGTGTGCTTACACTCTGTGTCATTTTGATGCTCACATCCTCTCCAACATGGAAATATCCACTATCCATAATATTCATGACAATCTGCTTTTCTTTGAACTTCACAATTCGCTTTTTTAACCCATTGTAGACAATCCTCTCTCTAGTCTTACCTACAAGGCTGACTATGGACAGGTACATTTTACTCTTCAATGTTGCTGCTTTTTAACACTTTCCTCCTCAGCTGATCTTTCAGGTTCTTTATTTGTCTTTTTGATTGCCCCACATTCCTCAAATTTCATCCACATTTGGAATTTTATTGATTCACCTTACAACATTCTTTGTGAATCCAGTACTGGATAAATACTTTGATTTGATGGCTTCAGTAAAGGAAACCTTTTCACTTGTATGTGTTAATTATTATAACTTGTTTTCTTTGGGTTCGTTGAGTGAGACTTCCATCCCCTTCAAAACTTTTTTCAAAAGAACATGGAGGTATTTAGGCCTAGGACTTCCTGTTTTGAAATACAGTAATGCTTAATTTGCTGCCTTTCCCTCCCTGTGTTTGCTTCAGCAGGGCAGGGACAGCCCAAGGCAGTCCATAGATAATCCGATTTTCATTCCTTAAACCACAGGTGGAAGGAAAGAAAATTGCTCCCTTCCCCCATCAACACAGTAAGTGTTGAAGGGGGAATGCCTCCTGTAGTACTATTGTGTTCTGCTGGCATGGGGAGCATGCCTTTCTGGCAGGAAGATCACAATGATTACTGCTAGTGGCTATAGCTGCCAGCAGTAATCACATATAGAAAAATTCAATAGGCTGGTTGTACCCAAATCTATCAATGTAATGTCTTGGGTACAATCAGCCTGCCCATACATGAATTGAATCTCAGCCGGTCCCTGCAGAATCATACAATATTGAATTCATGTATGGCCGGCTCAACAAAGTGAATAAACAAACACATAAATAAATGACAATAAATAACTGATAATTGGTAAATACAAAATACTGTTTAAAGAAAACTTCAACCTCCACACGCAAAACCTATGCCTTTCACTTTAGCCCTGCTAAACAGGATTTGTTCAATTTAATGGCAGCTATGGCAGCAGGGGGGATAAATGTGTGGTGCTTTAGTGCACACAATGTTTATGGGGATGTACTAAAAACAAAAGGCAGCTTTGCTTATGTTAGCAACATGTATCACAGCCAAAGCCCATCTGGGCTCAGGAGGCCAGTCTTTGCTCATAGGTTTCCCCGCTACAGCTATGACTACAGTTTAGGGGATCTTTGCACCACAGTAGGACAATTAGTGCTCCCTCTGGGGTGATGGCAGTAGATTTTCTCATAGTACTAGAGAGGGGTGAAACATCCCCCTCGACACCTTCCGCTAATTTCCTTCTTCCCAACTAAACCTCAACACCCCTCCTTTTCACCACCAGCATCCCAACACTCCTTCCCAAGAACAGCAATTCATCACTTTTCCTCCTTCCTGCCAGCACCCCAACTCTATTCCTCCTCACCACTAGCACCCCAATTCTTCTCTTCACCCCTGCCAGTACCCCAGCCCTCCTCCTGATTGCCAGCACCCCAGCCCTCCTCCTCCTCACCACCAGCATCTCAACCTTCTTCATCCTTTTATTCCTCCTCTGCCTTCTGCTGTTGGCAGCAAATATGTTAAAAAAAGGCAAACACTGCAGAGCTCTTTCAATTTGCTTCCTATTCAAGAGCTTGCATGCTGCCCTAATGCTAGACAATTTCCAAAATATACCCATAGTCTATATTTTAAATATTTTGTACATAATTGTGGATAAATGGATGGGAACAGGTTTTGGGAATGTGGGGGTTGTGGTTTTGAAGTCTTTTGAAGTCTCTTTGTGAACTCTGTTTTGATATTTTATTACACTTTTAAGACAATGCAGTATAGTACAGCGAAAAGTTAAAAAATGATAAACTATTACACTGTTTTGCCTGATCTGCTTCTGATGCATGTGGTAGGAAAGCCCTTTCATGAAGTTGCAGTCAATGTCAGTAAGAGATGTGGTCAGCATAACTCTCCATTGGTAAAAGTCTGCCACCCGGAAATCTCACGAGTTAATTTTTTACTGCCAACTTTGGAGATAGAAACATATGGCGCAGTAACACTGTACATAAATATCAGGCAATTTAGCAGCTTGGCAATGATTCATTTCAATAGCACTGACATTAGATAAATTATCCTCCGAGGGATTAGATTACATTTTTACCTGGTGAAATGTAAGATTGCCTGTCATTTCCGTACAAGCGGTTACATAGAAAAAGACCCCTTTGTTACACAGTACAGGACCAACATCCAGGTCGATGGGATTGTGATCTGGTGTCTACATTGTACAACAGGAATATCCAACTAGTTATTATCTCAATTTTGTCATTTTATCTTGATCTGGCTCTCAAATCTGCAGGTATATATACTGTATCTGCTTTCAACTAATATATGCAATTATCTACATTCTATTTAGGTACAGAACATGTATTCATAGTGTACAATAAGAATGTGGGTATGAGAAGCTACAAAAACACAAATGAGCATCACAGCTGCAATGGATAATACATTGTTAAGTGACAAAACGCCTCAATGGTTTGACTACCACACACAGTTTCTCCTATAATGGCTCACTCAGCTCTATGTACGTACTGTGGGTTCTATGTTTGTGCTTCAAGCAACAAAATCTTATTCCTGGCTATAGATAGGCCATTTTTTCATATGAGGCAATGCAGTTTCAACCTTTGGCAACAATCATAAATGTGTAATGATCTTCTGTAGATGCACTCAGGGCCCATTCAAAATTTGAACCGGTTTCATGAAAATTGTCCAGTGTTCTGACCATTTGTAATAGTGATGAGGCCGATTTTATGCAGGTGTCACAGTAACGTTACGCTCCCCTCTTCCATTTTCTGCATCTGTTCACCTTGATAACATCTATCATTAATGACAAGATGAGAATAATTTTCCATCCTGTATCCCTAAGCCTCCCTCTGCACAGTCTGCAACAGGTATTCCTTTCACACAGACTTGCATCCAAAAGCAGTGACCAGTCCATGAGCTTGGTTGTTATTTTATTAGGGATGTCCGGTTGGCTTGAATCAATAAAAGGGGGACACTTATTTCCTATGTACAATGGCAGATCCTGGACTGTTCTTTTCCTGAAAGCTGTTAGTCGCTGCCGATCAGTAGCAGCTGCCCTGTACGGGTGAGGAACTAGCAGCCAGTCAGAAATCACTTTACTTAGCTACATGCAGAGACATCTTCTCTACCCCTATAGAGCTGCTCCCAGCTCCACAGCCTGCAAGCACTACCAGTGCTCCTGGCTTCTTGGAAGATCTCCCGGGATAAGGATTAAGGATTGAGCCCAGTGTTTTCCTTAGAAAGCTTGCTACATGTGGCAATCTTTCCCTGTGTAGATCCCAGAGTGTGCTGTTGTACTCACTCTGTTGTCTTTGCTACCTGCTGCTCCAGGCCTTGATCCCATTCACGCTCTCCGTTGAATGTGTCCTCCCAAGCCAGCCTGAGCCAAGCCTGGATGCCACGCTCCGCCAGGCCTAGAGGACCCTTCCTAGGCACCAGCAGTCCCCTCAGCATTCCATCTTCCACCCAACTGCAGCCTGACTCTCCCATATTTATAAACCAGTCCACCACTCTACCAGGGTCTCCTAACCTGGGATTGGCCAGGCCCCTATGAATATGCAGATTAGGCCTTCCTGCTTACGGACTTCTGGAAGGTTCTGTGGTCCTCCAGAGTCAAGAGAAGGCGATAGAGCCACAACCTGTTGAATCATCCAGCTGACTTGCAATAATCCAGCCTCAATCACAGACTCAAACAACTACCATGAGTCATACACAATGATTTTACCTATGGTACACTGCACTATTCTAGTAGCACAATAGAGAGTGCTACATTTTTTTTGGTGCAAATTTCACGCAAAGCTAACCAAATAACTATAGAAAAATCAATGAATCTTTATCATAGTAGGTAAAAAAAATTGTCAGTCCTATAGCCTGCTTTTTTGTACAATGTAAGCTGCATGATAAGATGCCATGTCAGAATGGCAGTTAGAGTGAAGTTTTGCAGGTAAGACTGGATCGTAGGATCATAAAAGGTTTAAATGTCACCTTGGGTTCTCACACATACAGAGTGAGGGACTTTGACATTTTTCAATTACACAGAAAACAAAGTTGTTGTTTTTATCAGGCCATCTGGAAAAACATTGTGTCAGACTTTACTGGCATGACAAGGAGCACATAGTATAATACATAAAAAATGAATTTTATTACAAATAAAGCATTTTATAGGTCAATAAAAATAATCTTGTGCTTGTTGCACATCTTTGAAACCAACTACACTACATATACTGTATGTTCAGAATTGATTCAAGTACATAACTAATTGCCTTATGCACAAATGTGGAAATCAGTCATCATGGGTCAACGCGTTTCTCATTTCTACTTCTTCAGGAGTCTAAAGAAGGTAGCAGTGGTAACTTATATATCCGTGCACAGCAAACACATAAGTAATTCCCTGGCACTGGAATACCAAGTAGGACCAGCTGGAGGAAGCCACAAGGAAAATCTCCAACTAAAATAGACTTAGTCAGAGTGGGTATATACTCATCAGGTTACCAAACTCATTGTCAGAAGAGACAAAAAACCTCAGCTGAAGCCTTAAAGGGTAGTATATTTGTCAGGAATCTTGCAAGATGTATCTCCACAAACGGATTTCACAATTCCAATATAGAAAGATGGGCTGCCATTGCCATTCAGCAAAGCAACATGGGGCAGCTATGATTTCCAGTCAAAACTGCATCCATAAATCTTCGGATATGCAATAACCCAGCATGAAGCAGCTTGCCCAAGGGGCAGCAACCACCTCTGTTTTTCTCAGTGCTTGGTAAATCCTTTTTTGGGTACTGGAGTTTGGAGGCATCATAAAGAGTTGGGAGAAATTATATCTCCAACCCTAGACTTACATTTTGTGAGCAACCAGCTCCCACTAATTGTACAGCTGAGCACAATTCTATTCAGTTTGGGAGTGACTATGGCTCAGAGTGGCTGGAGCTCAGGAGTCAGGATGTGGGTCAGTACAGCTGGGAGCAATGCTGTGTGTGTATACAGGAGCCTCAGTGATCATGAGTGTAGTGCTCTCTAATATACATAGTTTGTTAGAGTAGTTAGAGGCTTGCTAGAAGCCTGGGTGTGAGTAAGAGGGTTTACTTCATGCCAGTCTGGATGACTCTACATGTTAGTCCTCTGGTACCTCCCGCTGCTCTAGAAGCTTAGAGAGGTTTCTCTAAGCCAGTGAATGGAATCCAGGAGCAGCTAATCTGCATATTCATGGGAGTCTGACCAATACCAGACAGGAGGCCTGACAGTATGGCAGACTGGCCAATATATATGAGAGAGCCTGGCCAGCAGGGGAGTCAGGTGGAAAATGGAGTACTTAGGAGTGTTGCTGTCAGTCTGGGAGGGGACCCTGGAGGAGGGGAGCTCTGCCTCCAGGATGGAGATCATAAGGAAGCTAGCAGAGGGAGCTCCACTGCCTTACAGTCCACCAAGGAGGGGCAGCATACATAGCCTGGAAGGGAACCAGCCCAGCAAAAGCCTGAAAGCAGTTCATCCAGATCTGCAGGACACAAGGACAGTGTGAGTACCTCTACACCCACAGGGCCTACAGGAGAGAGGGCTGCTAGGTGCTATACTTAGCCAGTTTTCCCTGGGACAGTGCTGCAAGCCTGTTTTGGAATCTCTTGCTTTCGTATGTTCTTCAAAAGAAAGCCAAGTGGGTGGGTAGTTCTAGCTGGGGTCTGAAAAGGTTCATTTAGAGGGTACCAAGTGCTCCTCACAAAGACTGTATTACTGATCCAAGAAGAGACTGTTGTCACTCTGGAGAAAGTAGAAAGTCCAGGATCCTACATTTTGTGAAGTTTGTCCTCAGAGTTATTGTCCTAGTCAAGTTGGGCTAACCATATACCATTAGACCTTATCCAAGTTGTTCATCCCCCAAATAAAACAACAAAATCAAGCCCATGGATTGGTTACTAACTCGGAATGAAAGTTGGAAAATGTGTGTTGCCTGGCTTTGCAGGACATAAGGGGGACCCAAACCCAGTGGTTCTCAAGGGGGTGACACTACATAAGTACTATCTGGAGGATCAAACGACAGCCTGAGGATTGGGGCCAGAGCAGTGGCTCTGTAAATTAAAGCCAGAAGGCTGCTGAGCACTCATTTGTTGTAGAAAAATTATGAAAAACCCCTGCAAGGGTAACCCATATGTTGTTTTGTGAAACATTATTTTAATGAATGTGACTAGGGGAAATCCTAAAAACTTAGCAAGTGGATGAGTTTTTGGAAGCATTACCTTGAGCTAATTTTTCCACAGTTGCTTATTGGAACCTCCTACGGTTGCTGCAATGTTGACTGGAGAGTAGTGAATGACATCACATCTTATAGACATTCCAATATTGGCAAAAGTGTGACAGTAATACTGGTCCTCAGCAATGGCCCTGAATAATAATAGAGATGTATGATTTACTATAATAATGTAATTCCCTACAATACAACAAATATTCACCTGCTTGGAAATTTTCATGTAGTTATAAAACCTTCAATTACAGTGTATTTTTTTAAATTTATTTAACACCGATCAACAGAAAAATATACTTGCTTGTCAAAATGAAAACAGATCTCTGCAAAATGATTTAAGTTACAGTGAAAAAACCCAAAACATGACACATAAATCATCACTGATGAAGTCTGACTTCAGTTCACTTGGATGTTATAAGTTGCACTGAGTAAATACAGCTGGATAAAACAAAAACTGTGTCTGTCTTCATTTCAGGCTGCAAAGCAACAAAATGTGATAATTTAAAAGGGGGGGGGGGGGTTGTGGTTCATTTCTATACCCACTGTATTATGCATAGTAATATGTTAAAGCAAGCACAATCAGAATTCAGCAATTACCTTCACCACATTCCCCAAATACCCTGCATTGCCACTGTATCCCTAGGAAATACCTAAAGCTTCTAGTTTTGGTAAACGTGGCACACATCGAGTTGCACTCAAAAAAGTACTCACTACCTGTATGGCCATTTGCCAGGCCCGAGTGTTGTCACATAAATGTGCGAGAAAGGTGCAGAGCCCTGTGCTCTTAAAAGAAAAGTATGGACAAAGCTTTTCTGGCCATACTCCTCTTCTAGGTTACAGGAGTGCACTTGTTTTTGCTCTCCCGTGAACTACAGTCCACCAGGGGTGGACTGAGAACTCATGGGGCCCCCGGGCAATAGGAGATCATGGGGCCCCTGTGTCCTTGCCCAAACTCAAAAAAGCCTATGAAAAAGGTACAAGGGGCATCTCATGGGGCCCCCTACTGACCCCGGGCCCTCGGGCAGTGCCCGAGTTTCCAAATGGTCAGTCCGCCCCGGCAGCAAACTAAAGCCTGCTGTCAGCTGACATCACAGAGCCACTCCAGGCTCTAGAAGGATCCTGACCATATTGTTGGAATTCCCCCAGCTGCCTGATTGACAGGTGGCTCCGGATGTCAGCGCATGGCTGAGAGCTGAAGCCAGCTGCCCATATCCCCTCTCCAGCTAATTGACAGTCACTGCTCTCCACTCCAAGAAGAGCAATGAGTGGTCATGTGATCGCTTAGAGCCAACGGGGGCAGCTGCAGCATCAGACCAATGCTGCAGTATGGAAGTGAGCATAGATTTAGTTTTTTTTTAAAATACCCCAGACTTCTCCTATAAAATCAGTAGGCCATTTATTAGCATTGGGGATGAGCCCAGGCATGTTCAGATCCTAGTTCAAACCGAACTGGGCAATCCTGCCAGGTAACCGTTATTGTATTTGTAGGCAGGTGCAGTTAGCCACTTCGCCACTAAGTGGCTCTGTACCAGAATAATGTCTGGTACAACAGGTAGTGACACTAGGTGTTAGTCCTTTTTTAGGTACAGCCCTCCCACATGTGATGTCATGGGGATGAGTAAGCACCCATATATAAGCTAGATGGGGAAGGGACAGATTTGAGGCATGGGAGCCTTATCCCCCACACATCTGTGAGAATGTAACCAACACACGTGTGCCCTGGACAGGGCAGGAGGCCAGGTTGAGTGGATCTGTATGCAGAAGGAGCCGGAAGTAGTCATTCTGTCTATTATGGAGGTGGAGGCTAGGGCAGATTGTAAAAGGCCTTTTAGGTCAGGCTGGAGATCCGTGTATGAGGTTGCTTCCCCGGAGGGTTCCTAGGAGAGGTTTACCCAGCTAGGAGGTGTCTACAGAGAGTACATATGACCCTGGACATAGGAGAGACTGTAGGGAGATGGCTGTGAGCTGCTGTACATGTTTTCATTTGTGACTACTGCGGATCGTCCACTTTATGTGATTGACTTGTATGGCAAGTGACCTTGTCATATGGTGACAAGTGGTCTTGTTCATATGTACTGTATATCTGTAAAATGTAAAAAAACAGTTTACCTTTAGCAAATGGGTTCTATGCCATTTTTATGTAGACATTAGTCAAAACGGGTATATTATTATTCAGGATTTATATAGCGCTGAAAGTTTGCGCAGCGCTTTACAAAATGAAGGCAGACCTTGCAGTTACAATACAATTTGGTATAAGAGGAAACAGAGGGCCCTGCTTGTTAGAACCTGCAATCTAAGAGGAAGGGTTGAGTGATACAAAAGGTAATAGCTGTGGGGGATGAGCTGATGGAGGAAATAAAAGGCAGTTTACTAGTTAGAAGCAGGATAGGCTTCTTTAACCCCTTCACGCCTAAGGGTAAAACAAATCTAAAGGCCTAAGCACAATTCTGCACCGTTGACATGTGATAGCAAAACCGTACATATCATCACAACTACTTTGCACATCCAGGTGGATTATACCTTGATTTTTTCAGGACAAATTGGGCTTTCATTTGGTGGTAAATGGTAATGGATATCTCCTGATTTTTTTTTTATTATCAAAGGAAAACTGGCCCAAAATAGTAAAAAAAAAATCATTTTTTTTTATTTAGCTATGTGTTTCTTGTTATGACCATAACCTACCACCAAAGAGCAACCCAAAATAAATTCTCCAGCTCTTGACGATCGCAGCGATACCATATATGTGTATGTTATTTGTTGTTTGTACCCGTAGTACAGCCCAGAAACCATAGTGCGCATTTTGTTTTTGTGGTTTTTTTTTTTTTTTTTACCTAAAACACACTAACACTAACTGACACTGACATTAACACTAACTGACACTGATACCAATTTTTTTTAAATCTTGACCTTTGACCCTGACCTTTGACCTTGACCCTGACCTAAACACTAACCCTGGCACTGAACTAGATCAAACCTTGATCTAGGTATTTTTTTTTCTTTTTTCTTTTATTTTTTTAATATTTATTTATCTTTTTTTTTTTTTTTACAAACTTTTTTTTTTCTTCTCTCTGACAGGAGTTAGAGAGATACAATGTATCTCTCTTCTCCATTCATAGAGAGAGAGAAAAAAAAAACAAGGGGGCTGGGCTGCACAGTGACTGATCACTGTGATAGCCAATCAGAGGCTATCACAGCGATCATGTGACCAGGGACCGGGAGTCCCGGGTCCCGATCGTTAGAACGGGACCCGGTGCTCTCAGTGACACTGCGGTCTCGGTGCTGGGAGCGCGCTGAGGGGCGCGCTCCCAACACAAAGACAGGTACGCAAATATGCGGCCCCACGGAAAAAAGCCCAGGTCCGTGAGGCCGCATATTTGTGTTACGTCGGCGTCAAGGGGTTAAACAGAAAGGTTTTTAGGCATTGTTGTCAAGGTCCTACCTTTTCCCTGAGGTTATGTTACTCCATGTGCTGGCGTCCATCTTGGATTCTGCTGTGCATGATGGGAATCCTTTTATGCCTTCAGGTTTCTGTGGTCCATCCCCCAGAGGGGTGTGGCTAATGACATATAAGCCTGTGGCCCGCACATGCTCTTTGCACTTGTGTCTTGTGTCTTTGTGTTGCTATTACTCTGTTCTGACTCTTGTGACTCTCCTGGTATTCTGATTCGGCTTGTGACTTGACTATTCTTTGTATTCTCCTTTGATCTGACCCTCTGTTGCTGAACCCGGCTCGTGATCTGTGACCGTTTTGTCCTGTTGTTGTTGACCCCGGCTTGTCTGACTACTCTTTTGTCTCTTCCACCAGCTACACGCCATTGACGGCGGCCATTACCGCAGCTGAGGTGTCTCGGGGGCCGCGACCTGGTTCCTGGCTGCGTCAAGTCCATCCCCACCATCAGGGGCCCTGGTGAAGGGCAGCCTGGGACTTAGACTCCGCGCCCTGAGGGACTTCGGTCTGTGGGTGGTGGTTGTCGTCAGCCAGTGCGTTACATTGTTAGGCCTGCCTGTCCGTTCCTCAGCTCCTGCCCTGACAATTGTCTAAATGTGGATAGATTAGGATATAGCCAGACAGATTGAGGTAGGGAGTTCCATAGGATGGGAGAAACTCGGGAGAAGTCCTGGAGGCGAGCATGGGAGGAGGCGACACAGGAAATAGAGAACAGAAGGTCTTGGGAGGATCAAAGAGAGTGGTGTGGTTGATATTTTGAGACCAGGCTGGTGATGTAGCTGGGGGCTGGGAGTTGTGGATGGCTTTGTAAGTTGTTGTTATCATTTTGAATTTTATTCGTTGGGTGAATGGAAGCCAGTGGAAGTTTTGGCAGAGAGGGGTAGCAGACACTGAATGGTTGGTATGGTGGATGAAACTGGCAGCAGCATTCATGATGGACTGGAGGGGGAATAGCCTATGTAAAGGTAAGCCAATGAAGAGGGAGCTGCAGTAGTGGAGGCGAAAGATAACCAGGGAGTGAATTAGGAGCTTTGTGGTATCATTGGTTTAGAAAAAAGTTTACCAACTCCTCTATAGTAGCTGGGTTAAACAAGGGAAGTATGGATTGTGCAGGTGGACAAGGAGTGTAGGGTGAGGGAGATATCTGTATCATGGAGATCTCGTCAAAAATTGCATCAATCTTATTTTAGAAGTGATTAGCGAACTCCTGGGCAGTGAGTGAGTTAGTGGGTGGAGGTAATGAAGGACAAAGTACAGAGTTAAAGGTAGGAAAGTGTTGACGGGGACTGCTTCAGAGGGTGCTAATGAGAGTGATAAAATAGGTCTGTTTGGCAGTGTGGAGACAGTAATTGTATTTTTGAAGGGCAGATTTATATTTGTCGAAGTCTTGCTGGGTCTTAGTTTTATGCCATAAATGCTCAAGAGCACAGCTACGTTTTTTAAGGCATCTGGTATTGTCTGTTTGTTATGGCTGTACCGGTCAGGGCCTAATGCTGTGTGTAGTGAGGGGGGCCATGGTGTCCACGGTGAATGACAGTGAACTGTTGTAGACAGAAGTGGCCAGGTTGGGGCAGGACAGGGCTGATTGCCTATGAGGAAGTCGATCTAATGACGAAATGCGTCAGTCGGATGTGACGTTAGACGCAACCAGAAGTGCAGCGGTGGCCATTTTGAGCATTGGAAAACCAAACTGCTTGTATTCCAAAACACATGTAAGCACAATTTTGACGTCATTATACTGGATTTTAAGCAATGTCTCACTATGGGAGTATGCTTATTCCACATGGTTACTGAGAATTTGTGAAGAAGCAAGGAGGTGATTGGTCACATTAATATTTGGATTGTACAAAGGCTATTTACAAGACATGCAGGGTAAGGTGCATGACTGAAGGAGAAGGGATCAAACGCGTTGCTGTGGTTTGACACATTGGTGGTTGATAAAGGATGGTTTCACATGTTGTGGATTTGGTCACATTTTGATAGTGAAATGCACAATTTTTCACCCGCAGAGGGTAAGAGTATTTAGAAGAGTGGTACACATATCGTGTTTTACACATAGTTGCGTAAGCTATGTTTGAGTATAAAAATACTACACTATATTAGTTTTTCTTTTTGGAATTTAGTTTTAGCACAGTGGAAGATCATAGAAGGGAGAGATTGCATGGCATATATCACAACGGGGCAAAAGCAGATCTCAATGGGAAATTAAGAGGATTGGAATACGGAGAGGTACGCTTCTGTTTGCAAAACAAAATATATATACGTGAATTGCTGCATGACTAGGGGAACAGGGAAAACAAAGAAGGCTAGGGTTAAAACTAGCTGAAGCAGGGAAGGTGGTCCCCTACCTTTATTAGCCACAATGGAGGTGGGGCCAATATACGGGGGGGGAGATCCAAAAGGCAGCAAATCACTTGGTGCAATAGATATGAAAGAATCTTCTCGCCCTGTGTTGGATCAGTTTACTGTGGATTCATAGGCCTTGGCGATTGGGGTCTTCATAGGCACTAACATTTTGGAACAGTTTATAGTAGGAAGCCATCTACAGTGAGGAACAGAAGTATTTGAACACCCTGCGATTTTGCAAGTTCTCCCACTTAGATATCATGGAGGGGTCTGAAATTCACATAGTAGGGGCATTCCCACTCTGAGAGACAGAATTAAAAAAAAAATTCAGGAAATAACATTGTATGATTTTTAAAGAATTTATTTGTCTTGCACTGCTGAACATAAGTATTTGAACACCTGAGAAAATCAGTGTTAATATTTGGTACAGAAGCCTTTGTTTGCAATTACAGAGGTCAAACGTTTCCTGTAGTTCTTGACCAGGTTTGCACACACTGCAACAGGGATTTTGGCCCACTCCTCCACACAAATCTCCTCTAGATCTGTCAGGTTTCGGGGCTGTTGCTGAGCAACACAGAGTTTCAGCTCCCTCCAAAGATGTTCTATTGGATTTAGGTCTGGAGACTGGCTAGGCCACTTCA
The DNA here is from genome assembly GCF_062004578.1 of Staurois parvus. Classification (NCBI taxonomy): domain Eukaryota; kingdom Metazoa; phylum Chordata; class Amphibia; order Anura; family Ranidae; genus Staurois; species Staurois parvus. The sequence continues at coordinate 5,420,406 of NW_028317848.1, forward strand.
GAACCATGATATGCTTCTTAAGGAGCCACTACTTGGTTATCCTGGCTGTGTGCTTCGGGTTGTTGACATGTTGGAAGACCCAGCCATGACCCATCTTCAATGCTCTGACTGAGGGAAGGAGGTTGTTACTCAAAATCTCACAATAAATGGCCCCATTCATCCTCTCCTTAATAGAGTGCAGTCGCCTTGTCCCCTTCGCAGAAAAGGACCCCCAAAGCATGATGTTACCACCCCCATGCTTCACAGTAGGGATGGTGTTCTTGGGATGCAACTCATCCTTCTTTTTCCTCCAAACACGACGAGTGAAGTTTAGACCAAAAAGTTCTACTTTGATCTCATCTGACCACATGACTTTCTCCCATGCCTCCTTTGGATCATCCAGATGGTCACTGGCAAACTTCAGACGGGCCTGGACATGTGATGACTTGAGCAGGGGAACCTTCTGTGCAATGCATGATTTGAAACCATGACGGCGTAGTGTTCTACCGACAGTTACCTTTGAAACTGTGGTCCCAGCTCTCTTTATGTCATTGACCAGCTCCTCCCTTGTAGTTCTGGACTGATTCCTCACCTTTCTTATCATCAGTGATACCCCATAAGGTGAAATCTTGCATGGAGCCCCAGTCCGAGGGAGGGTGACAGTCGTCTTTAGCCTCTTCCATTTTCTAACAATTGCTCCAACAGTTGATCTATTTTCACCAAGCAGCATGGCAAATGCCCCGTAGCCCTTTCCAGCCTTGTGGAGATCCACAATTTTGTCTCTGGTGTCTTTTGACAGTTCTTTGGTCTTGCCCGTGGTAGTAGTTGGCGTCTGACTGACTGTGGGGTGGACAGGTGTCTTTAAAGAGCTCAGACAGGTGCTACTAAGTTAGATTAATGAGTGGAGCAGAAGTGGACTTTTTAAAGGAACAGTAACAGGTCTTTGAGAGCCAGAATTCTTGCTGTTTCTTAGGTGTTCAAATACTTATGTTCAGCAGTGCAAGACAAATAAATTCTTTACAAATCATACAATGTGATTTCCTGAATTTTTTTTTCAATTCTGTCTCTGAGTGGGAATGCACCTACAATGTGAATTTCAGACCCCTCCATGATTTCTAAGTGGGAGAACTTGCAAAATCGCAGGGTGTTCAAATACTTCTCTTCCTCACTGTATGTTATGGCGTCCTCTGTTGGATCCCAGTGAATGGTGGATTACCTGGGAAGTTTTAGCAAGAAGGTGTCTGTGGAGAGGAGGGTTCTTTGTGCCTTTCAAGATTGGCAACCTTATGTTATCGTTACTGGATTATGACAATTGTTTTCTGTTTTTAGGAATTTTATTTTTGGTTATTTGTTAATAACTGGCTAATATGGCCAAATTTTCTCCACATTGGTGTGGTTTGTCTTTTGTTGATAGAGTAAGTTGGGGGGTATTTGTGGTAACAAATTTCCTATGGTATGTAGACATCTGTGGTACCCTAGTCATGTTTTGTCTACACTTCCTGATTTGTAACTGACACAGCCGTTGTATGAAAACGTTTCCCCATACAGGTTTGTATATAATCCACAGTTTACTCACAGAGTGTGCTGATCCTCTGAAGTTAAGATATTGTGATTGCAACATCTTTCTCTAGTAGAGAGATGGAAGACACCGATAACTAGGTATTTTTGCAAGTGAGACTGGTTAGTCCCTCTTTGTAAATTAAATGCCAGGCAGCTCAGTTGCAGATAATGTGTGTCCTGTGGATTCTTCACCTCAAGCACATGTGGTTCTAATATCAAATACAAACAATGAAAAAGAGAGAGAAAAAGTTCAGTAGAGACTAAAGCTCTAGCTTTTCTTAGTGCCAATTCAAATTCTCATATAAAAAAGATATACAGTAAATGATATTTGTAGGTTTCAAAGTTGAACTCTAGGCACAAAAACTTTCATTTAACATTATTCCGCAATAGCCACAAAGAATATCAATCCAATTTGTGTGCACCAAATGCCTTTGCAAACCCAGTTTGTAGGCAGGTGCAGTCTGTTTTCTCCACTGTAGGTGGCACTAGACTCAAGTGGTATCACAGCCTGGTAAGGAAGTCCAAAGGAAACTTGTTTTTACTTTGGTTTCCTGGGTCAAATGGAGCAGTGTTCTGGTTGGCTATGCCAGGGCCATGTGACCCTTGGCAGCCATCTTGGGTCAGCAAGGTCTATTTAAACCCTTGCCCCTGAGGTATGCTGCGCTTTCTGCAAGTGGATAGTGTAGGGAGAAGGACCACACTTGTCAGGGACAGCAACTAGCAGTGGGGAAAGGTTCCTGATGAGGAAGGAAAGGCTAGAGACTTGCCCATATTCAGAAGTCTCCCCTCTTGGGACTGGATTGGCCAGGCCACACTTTGTCCTCTGAACAGATGCTGTCAGTACCTCCCCTCAACCACATCTGTAACTACATTGAACTTTGAGTTTTTCTCCTAATGGCACTCTCTTGCTAGGGTGTTTGTTATGTTGGCAATCTACTTAATAAAAGTTTTTAAATTTTGCTACAACTGGAGTGTGTGTTCATTGTCCGCAAGTTTTTAAATTTTGCTACAACTGGAGTGTGTGTTCACTGTCCGCACCACACTGCACATCCCCACAAATTATTACCATGAAAAGGTATCAGTGACATCATCACTGTGCTGTACAGCCTGACATAGTCTATACCAGTGGTGGGCAACCTTTTTTTTCAACTGAGCCAAATCTCGCCAAAACCATGATTGAAATTTATTTTGAGAGCCACATTTTTAAAACTGAAAATACATCTCCCATATAGTAATTCATCCCCCATAGTGTAATTCATCCCCCATATAGTAATTCATCCCCCATATAGTAATTCATCCCCCATATAGTAATTCATCCCCCGTATAGTAATTCATCCCCCGTATAGTATTTCATCCCTCGTATAGTATTTCATCCCTCATATAGTATTTCATCCCCCCATATAGTATTTCATCCCTCATATAGTAATTCATCCCTCATATAGTATTTCATCCCTCATATAGTATTTCATCCCCTCATATAGTATTTCATCCCCCCATATAGTAATTCATCCCTCATATAGTATTTCATCCCCCCATATAGTAATTCATCCCTCATATAGTAATTCATCCCTCATATAGTATTTCATCCCTCATATAGTATTTCATCCCTCATATAGTATTTCATCCCCCCATATAGTATTTCATCCCTCATATAGTAATTCATCCCTCATATAGTATTTCATCCCCCCATATAGTAATTCATCCCCCATAGTAATTCATCCCCCATATAGTATTTCATCCCCCATATAGTATTTCATCCCCCCATATAGTATTTCATCCCTCATATAGTATTTCATCCCTCATATAGTATTTCATCCCTCATATAGTAATTCATCCCCCATATAGTATTTCATCCCCCCATATAGTATTTCATCCCTCATATAGTATTTCATCCCTCATATAGTATTTCATCCCTCATATAGTAATTCATCCCTCATATAGTATTTCATCCCCCACAGTACTATTCCCCCCCCCTTCTAGTAAGCCAAGTCCCCCGTGTCAATTCACTTACCTTTTGCGTTCCTCTCGCTGTCTTCCCGCGCCGTTCGGGTCTTCAGGGCGGACTGTGAGAGGAGCCTAGCTCCCCTCCCCTCACGTTCGGCACGCTGCCCCGCCTACACACATCCTGACAGCCACATCCGCGGGCCGGATTAAAAGGTCCGCGCGGACTTTTGGGGCTGCCAACCGAGAGGAGGCAGGGGAGCGGCCGACCGAGAGGAGGGAGGGGAGCAGGCGCCCGGCACACAGAAGAGCCGCATTAGAGTGGGTAAAGAGCCGCATGTGGCTCGCGAGCCGCGGCTTGCCGACCACTGGTCTATACAGATAGCAGAACTCTGGGTGGGACCCAGCTGGCCCCACTCACTACAGGCTGTCTGAAGATAACTAAAGGAGGGGAGGAGACAAGACCTGTCACTGAGAGAGAGCAGCAGTGACTGGTCTTTATGACAGGAAGTTCCTGCACAGGAGGAACAGTTTCACACTGGATTATTGTACAGATCTTGGAGAGATACACAAACCACACCAAGAATCAAACAAGAATAGAAATGACTCTTGTATTGAGACAAAATTTGCTTATCCCAGAGTTCAACTTTAAATATTTCAGAACATCATCTCAGCTAAGTGAAATAGGAGAGATTTTTCGATCCACACAACAGAATTCTTGCATAGTAACCTCATTGACAAGCATAGCACTTAACCTATACTATCTAACCCAACCGCATAACATGTGTACAGAAAAGCTACAAGTCTGTGTAATAAATACAATACTCATGAGGTTCCCATGGCTCCAAAAATCAGGCACATATGGAAGAATAAAAAATAGTACCTGTGTGGGGGCTCTTAAATAGCATGTCATAGCTGAGCCAGGCTGAACCAGGAAAAAGAACTTGGCTGCCCTAGACATGTAGAATGTAAACTTGTGTCAGTGTTTGAGTTCATCCATGAAATTACATTATGCTTTGTGGCTAGAATAATGCTAAACAGTTGTTACATTTTTATACAGTTTTGGTGCCATTTTCTCCCTATGTCTCTCCCTCTGGTGTCAAGACTGAAGTAGCTGAAAATGTTAAGAAATACTATTTAGGCTGGGCATAGATGGGTAATTTTCTTGGATTAGTGGGCTGATAAAAATTTTTTTTACAGATTTCCCCATCCATACAAACAAGGTGGATTGAAGAATCCTCCCTGCTGTGCTATTGTATTCTGACAGCAGAGTCTCCTCTGCTGTCAGAATACACTTTTCAGCGCTGCTACCAATTGGCTGCAGCAGCTGATTGAATGAAAAATTTCCAATGTTCCAGTTCGATAGGAGTTCATTGTTAGATCACGTTATCCTACAGTTAACTCTATGCACCGCAGCATGTTGCAATTCATCATAGTGCATTGAAATGCATTGCGCAAAATGAGACATGTCCTATTTTTATCAGCACACTGAAGCAATATATCATAAAGAAAATTGCCTTGTTTATGTGTTGAGACTGTTCTGTACAACACTGCCCAACTCAGCCAAAGGAGGCTGGTGTGAACGAGCACTAACTGATTTGATACAGATGTGGGACTGCCAAATCCATAATCCTCATTCCACAACCAACATTTCCAGCTCATGTAACTCCCCCAGAACCTAACCTAAATTTTCCATTGATAATATCCTTACTATATCTAATGTTTCCAATCACTGTAACTCCTCCTGGACCTACAATTCCCATCCAATTATTCCAAAACCCCTATTCCAGCCATTCTCAACCTTTTTACTCCAGAGGAATCCTTAAAATAATTTTCAGTTCTTGGGAACCCTTGCCAAAACCAAATAATTGTTGATCATTGGGAAAAATGTCCCCTTACATTGGTGGCCAGTGGGAAGAATGCTCCCCCCCTTACAGACAGCTAAAAAGACCTTCAAACCCAAGATCATTGGTGTCATGCAGCTGCCTTTGCCAAGTGGTGTTGGCCTTCAAACTATGCAAGTACCGACTAATCGAAGGCCAACTGACCACAGCTCAAGAATCCCCCAGCAACTTCTAGAAGAAACCTAGTGTTCTATGATGTTCTTGCTGGGACTGGCTGCCCTTTGCCACAACCAAAATCTCCAATCACTGTAACTCGCTATGCACCCAATACGCCTTGCACCTAATGTCCTTAATTTGTTTTGCCACCTTTTGGCTAATGGAATAACCAAATGGAGTGAAGGGTAAAAGTTGCAAAAGGCACTGCAGTGAAGTGAGTGTGTCCTGTCTCAGGAGGCTAAGGCTCTATAAAAATGGTTAGACCAGCATGGTTTAGTCATGTCGGCATCACAAGGTTTTTATGAATATTATGTAAAAAAAAAAGTGTTTGTATTTTGGAAATTTAAGTATCTTTGTCCTTTTCTGCAAAGAGAAAATTGTGTTCTGTGATGTGTTCTGTTCAACAAAATAAAAAAAAATACACAAAATCAAAATCGTTTATATACTGTATACAAATAAAGAGGGAAACTAAAGGATGGTAAAAGGTTAAGCACGAACAACTTTTATTTCATTGTCTTTTTCTTTTTTTCAATTTCAGGTGCTGGAATTTCTGGAACTGGCATTATATGCCAATCAAATACATTCGATCCACACAGTAATAAATATATTTTACTTATATAGCTAGAATGCTTTTGTCACAGGATTATAGGTGATCTGAGTAGAAGGCATGACAAAGATGCAGCCTGCAGTATCAAGAGGAGAAAAAAACACATGATCACTTGCTCATTCTGAGTTTAATGTGACAAAAATAAATCACACTATACAGATAATTACTTTGTTTATAGTGGCAGGCCACATAGAGAAGTGCATCAATTTGTGTTAGAGAGTTATCTGTACTGACATATAAGATACTAAAGAGAGAAAGTGAATTTTAGAACAAACACAAAACTGAACAAAGATAGCATAAGCCATGTGTGACTGACCTGTATCAAGAGGAGCACAGATAACACACGTGCTCACTTGCTCATTTCAAGTTTAATGTGAACTTGTTGGTTGTTAGTCTCCTGAAGTTACACTATAAATCATTATATCTCCCTCTAGTGGTAGCCTAGTAATAACATTACTGGGAGGTTTATTAATTTACTTGGCACACTTTTATGAATGAAACCTGCTTACGGTCATTGCAGACTTTAATCACATGAGAACCACCGTCAGCACTCCTGAAAAACAGAGGACTTAGCTTTCATACTAACAGGAGAGAGGGCAGTTAGTGCAGGCATGGCAGAAAGGAAGCGGGGGGTGTACTAAAGACAGGTTTGCTTTGCAGAGTGCACAATTGAAAAAGCAATGAAGAAACCAGACAACAAAGAACCTGATTCTTCTTTATGCAGCTTACCATCCACTTCCTATAACCCTTTGTATTTATACTTGCTTGCACTCTTTAGAGATACAACACTGATGTATTGTACATATTATGTATTTCTACCATCTTATTGACAGATATGTTAGCCAATCAGAGTGTAGTAATGGGGAGTTGTACAGGTGGGTCCTCTTGGGGGATACAGAAGCAGCTTGGGAACCTGCTCACCTATCGGTGCAAGTGCTGTTTTTGTAACTCACTTTTGTTTTTGACACTAATTTGTGTTTGTGACAACAGCTGTACACATTTTTTTATGTTATAGCTCTATAAGGGTATATTTATTATCTTTAATTGGAATCTGTAGAGCTGGACCAGAAAATAACAGAGTCACCTTCCTGGCTGTTCAGTCTTCTAGATGTGTGTAAATCACAAGACTGGCCAAACAGAACTAAAACTCTATTGGTAGGCGAGACAGATCCCATATATTTAATTCATCTATGTATTTAGCTGTTTGCCTGGAGTTCTCCTTAACATATTCTGACACAGAAATGTGTCACCCCTGTAGAATGCACACATTAATTAGGAGCACCAGAATTTTTACTTTTAGACATAAACACTGAAAAAAAAGAAAATGCTGGCATCGATCTTTGTTTGGAATCCTGAAAAAGAAAAATGATATGAGCGATCGTTCTATATTTCAGCATTTAGCCTGAGCTGGGGTGGCCGGTATGTTTTGGAATTTTTCCCAACCAAACAAAAATTGAGATTCCTATCAGCTAGAGTTTAAGGGGGGAATAATGAGCTCAGAGGCTCTTGTTTATCAAAGGATTTGTGGCCAAAGTATCTGTCTCAAAAAAAGCAAAACTTCAAACAATTTTTATTTGGCCGAAACATACGTGAATAAAGCGAAATAGCGCTTATTGTTGCAAACTGTCACCAATTTAATGTATAGCACCTACAGAGTAGCTGTTAGTGAATTTGAAGTCAGGGTTATATTGCAAGCACATGTTGGGATTTGCACAAATTTCTTTCAGCCCTCTCTACGGCCCCCTGCGCAGAGAATGGACAATACATTAACTTATACCTTGCCAGATGATAAATTAAATTTCTAATCTACATCTGATCTTACAGTATGCCGTGACAGGTCCCATTTGGAAATGTTGAGGATTTAAAGCTATTAGAAATAGATTTGAGGTGTGGTCAGCATGAGGGAATAAGAGTGCTTGGCTTTGGATTCATGAGTGTCTGTTACCAACCTACACAGATAGAGGTGGGTGTAACACTGAGGTTATTAGTCCCAAGACATTCAAAGAGTTTCAATAAAGAGGTTGTGACAGGATGAATACAATTGTAGTATTATCTGATAACGACTTTCTGTATAAATCTAGGAGCAAATACTGAAAATACAGGATGTCCAGCTGAAACAATTGTTTACTGTTGGATTCTGCACATCAATTACTTTTCTGTAAACCCTAACAGAGACAAACTCAAAGAGAACAAGCTGCATGTAATCGGATCCCACTCCTGCTGGAACACTATTACCTAGTTCCTTAACCACTTGCCCACTGGGCAAGGTTTTCTTTGTTTCTAACAGGTAATTTTTCTCTTTCACTGATGTGCGTCGATGAGGCTATACTGGTAGGCAACACTGATGGGCACTGATAGGCAGCACTTATGGGCACTGATGAGACGCCACTGATAGATAGCACTGATGGGCACTGATAGGCTGCACTGATGAGGCAGCACTGGTGGGCATTGGTGAATAGGCACTGATGGGCACTGATAGGCAGCACTTTTGGGCACTGATGAGCCGGCACTGATAGATAGCACTAATGGGCACTGATAGGCAGCACTGATGGGCACTGATAGGCAGCACTGATGGGCACTGATAGGCTGCATTGATGAGGCGGCACTGGTGGGCATTGATGAATGGGCACTGATATGCAGCAATGATGGGCGCTGATAGGCGGTACTGATAGGCGGCACTGATAGGCGGCACTGATGGGCACTTATGGCTGGCACTGATGGGCACTACTGATGGGCACTGATGGGTGGCACTGATGGGCACTACTGATGAGCACTGATGGGTGGCACTGACTGATAGCACTGACTGGCAGCACTGACGAGCGGCACTGCTGGACACTGACGGGTGGCACTGATGGGCACTGATAGGCGGCACTGATAAGTAGTAGTGTATTTAGATTTTCTGCTGCCCTAGGCAACACAAAAATTTTGCCCCCCCCCAATGAGAAAGCGAGAGAGTCAATAAGTGCGTGTATATATATATGATTCTCTTTCTCTCCCTTTCTTTCTCTTCATTTTCTCCCCCTCTCTCTCTTCCCCCTCTCCCTTCCCTCTCTCTCTTCCCCCTCTCCCTTCCCTCTCTCTCTTCCCTCTCTCTCTTCCCTCTCTCCCTTCCCACTCTCTCCCTTCCCACTCTCTCCCTTCCCACTCTGTCTCTTCCCTCTCTCTCTCTTCGTTTCTCAGATCGTATAAGGCTGCACACACACACCTGCACCAAGGGCTGCTGATCTCCGGGCAGCAGGAAAAGGGGGGTGAAGCCCCATACGATCTGTCAGTGCAGGGAGGGAGGTAGGGAGATCCCACAGACCACAGCACAGCTCACCTCCTTCGGATCCTCTCCTATCCCTGCTCCAGGTTGTCCCCTGGTCCTGGCTAGTCAGCTGCTGGCAGGAGAGATACAGGACCATTGCTCTGCAACTGCTCTCCCCCACACCGATCCTCCTGTTGTCCAGGCCACTGAAAGAGTACCGAAGGTACCCCTCTGATGGCGGCTCTGCATGGCTCTGTCCACCGCTGCTTACAAGGTCCCTTCTTCTGGGGGGCAGTGCCGCCCCCTAAAAATTGCCGCCCTAGGCATATGTCTTGTTTGCCTCGTGGTAGATAAGCCCCTGCTGATGAGTACTGATGGGCACTACTGATGGGTAGCACTGACTGGCGGCACTGACTGATAGCACTGACAGATGGCACTGACTAGCAGCACTGATGAGCGGCATTGCTGGGCACTGACAGATGGCACTGATGGGTGGCACTGCTGGGCACTGATGGGAGACACTGCTGGACACTGATGGGTGGCACTGCTGGGCAGCATTGCTGGGCAAAACTGATAATCAGGGCACTGATAATCAGTGCCCTGATTATCAGTGCAGATCTCCTCTGCCACATTTGCCAGTTATCGGCAGTACGTTTCTCATGCTGCATTTACTTTGTGATCTGCTGTGTCATTGGACAGAGCTGATCATGTGGTAAAAGACTGCTGTGATTGGCCTTTTACCTTGTCATGTGATTAGCTGTGTCTGTAGGACACAGCAATCACCGACAGCGCCTGGTGTGCGCCTCTGGGGGAGCACAGGGGGTGTGTTCTGGGAGAACATCCATGGCCGCCCTCCCAGAACTGGACAACCACTCTGAAGCCATCTTTCGGCTATAGCACAATTGGCAAGCGGTCAAAGCGGTTGTAAACCCTTAAATCTGGTACACATGGTAAGCTTTGAACAGCTCACATGGAGGTCTCTGTACCAACTAGCCAATGTTAATGAACACTGGGTAGCTCTTGCAGCCATTGGCTGAGAGCCCTGATCAGATGTTGATCGATTACTGGTTTTCCAGCATGCTTGTTTGACAGAAAGCGGTCGTGAGATTAGCTTCTGGTAAAGAGGGATCTGTACACACGGGCTGAATGTCTACATCTATTGTACCGGCTCATTTCAACCGATACTCAGCCTGTGTGTACAGGTCCTTACATATACCCAGTGAAATGACTGGCCTCAGGTGATACACAAATCCTCCTACATAAGTTGTACCTGTTTATCTGCGGTCTCCTCTTCTCTGCACCCATCCAAATTGCTGAATTTATAAAGCTTGTCTGAGAGTTCAGACAAAAAGGGGTGGAAAGCTGAAATTACACACTGCAGAGCTTAGTGAGAAGAGCTATGAAAGCTGATTTGAGGGAAGAGACCCCCCCCCCCTCTACAGAGCTCACAGGAACAAAGCTGAGGCTGTCAATCTGCTGGAGGTCCCTCCCTGTCACCATTATTTTCTTGGTGTCAGGAAAACTTGTGAGAAGCAACTCATGCTGAAAGCAGAGGAATGAAGCAGCAGACAGAAATGACTCTTAATGATCTTAATTGAAATAAGTACACACTATTCCCTGCTGGTAGATGCGTGGCTCTTGTACACCTGCCTGCTAACTCTCTCCCTTACCTCTCCCCTGTGCAGTGGGGAGCTGAGAAAAGAGAGGATGGAGCAGCTGTGCAGAAGGGGACACTGTTCATGACAGAGGGCTAAAGGTATTTTACACTTGTGTTGTTACTTGTGCTAGAAGTGATTTTATTCAACCAGGTGTGTCAGAGGGACTGAGCTTGTTCTTGGAGTCGAGGTAGGGCAGAGAACCCAAAATTACCAAGCGGATCCTTCAGGGGTGGTGCTACAGAGGGATATACTTTGTTCATATTTCATGTCTGAGGTTTACAACCTCTTTAAGGTCTGCACAGCCTCTTAAAAGTTGGGATGTGCCTGTTTTTGAGACACTGTTAGGAAAAGGAACAATGGAGAGGTACACATGCCTGTTTCTCTTGAACAGGGAAAGATTAGTCTGATAGTTTTCAGCAATGCTTCAGGTACCTAATAGTAACTAAATGACACTCAAAGTTTTATTTTTAAAACATTTGTTGCACGAATGTCAGCAATTATCAGTTTTCTGAAATACTTTAACGAGAAATATATTGCATTTTGGCCACTAGATGGAGCTGAATATACAGGAATTAATCTATTTGAAACCATACCTTGAAATTGAATTCAGTTTGCACAAATGTATTTGGTATTCATGCAACAAATGAGGGTGCAGTGCTGATCTGTGTATTCTGACAGCGGGGGTGTTTCGCCACTGTCAGAATACAACAGAGCAGTGATGAGCATTCACCCATCCACTTCAAATGTGTGGATGGTGCAATCAGTTCAGTTTTTTTTTTCAGCCCACTGGCTGAATGAAAAAAATGTAACCATTTATGGCCAGCTTAAAGTGTTACAAAACCCACAATCAGCCTGTATATGCATTAAAGCATGCTTATTATACTCACTGTGGAACCTAAGGGGTTAATCCTCTGCATTGTGTAAAAATGCTGTTTGATCCGGACTTCTCTGATCCTCGCCTTCTTCCAGTGTCTCCCTCTTATAAGACATATCGTGTAGAGACACTCTGCACAGGCTCAGTTTAGTGTCTATTGCTAAAGAGGTTTTTGTTTTCTTGGGAGCGTGCATGTGATCAGCACAGGCCCAATCAGCACTGTCCAGACAGAGGTCAGGGGTTCTGCATACTCCTAGAGCAGAAAGAAAACTCCTCCTACAAGCTTTAACATGTGATCTGCTGGACACTGATAGAAGTCACAAGACTGCTATAACTGCTGGTGAGAAAAAGGTATTTAGCAGTTTATATTTACTAAAATAATTGCATTTCCATGTTGTATGTACTGTGGGAGACCAGATATAGTGAATGCAGAGTCCTGGGTTTAGTAACACTTTATTTTAACAAAAAGCACTGTGTATCATAAGAATCAACCAATAATACCCAAGCACAATCACTCCTATAATTCCAATCGTGAATATAAATCACTGTGTATCATAAACAATTTAATTTTTCAGGTACAATATTTGTTTTTACCCTTTTATTTCATTGTTTTGTTGCATCTTAGTCCTGATGATTTCCTGTATTTGCTTTGCAGACATTTTCTTTCTGCATGCATGCATACCAGGGATGGCTCCATGATATTTTTCAAAATTTGTTTTACTGACGGAGAAAACTGTGGACTATGTGTGCACAATGTGTGTTAAAACTCCCACTTATAGTCTTTATCAGAAGCCTGTAACAGGCAGAAGCAGGACTGGGAGAAAACAAGAGGGATTTCTACCCTACAAAAGGAAGTGCCTGAACAAGGCATTCATGGAAGAACCACCTGGTATTATTTAAATGAATATTTAAAAATATTTGTAGCGCCCTCTAGGGGTGTTAGGGAGGTAAATTTAGTTTGGCTTACAGATGTAACTGCAGTGAGCATGTCTGTGGGGGTCAAGCTTAGGCCAGGCTGGAGTGCTCTGCAGGTCAGCCTCTATCACCTCCCCCTGATTCTGGAGGTCCATGGAAACTTCTAGAAACTAGTGGGGGGAGGGGTGGAGACCAAGATCTTGGGAGTGGGAGTCTAACCAATCCCAGGCAGGAGGCCTGGCAGTGTTGTAGATGGGCCCATAAATATGAGAGAGTCTAGCCAGCAGGTTAGTCTGGGGATCATGTGGAAGATGGAGTGTTGAGGATCATGAGGCCTGGGAGGGGACCCCGGGGAAGGGGGGCTCTGCCTCCAGGCTGGAGCTGAGAATGAAGGAAGATAGGAGAAGATGCTAGAAAGATGGAACTTCACTACAAGTCCTATTGAGGAGGTACCCTGCTCAGTATGGGAAGACTAGCACAGCTAAAAAGGCCTGAACAAGCAGTCTTGTCCTAAACAGCAGGATACAAGGGATAGAGTGAGTGCCTCTAAACCCCCAGGGCCTATAAGGGAGAAGGCCGCCAGATGCAATATCCAGCATGCTTTCACGGGGACAGTATCACAGCTAACCTAATCTCTTGCTCTGGAACACTTTTCCAAAACAGCCATGTGGGCTGGCATTTTCTCGCCAAGTACTGGGACTTCGTGAGAGTTCACACAAAGGGACCTAGTGCTCCTTAAAGTAACTGTGCTACTGATCCTTAAAAGGACTGATATCACTCTGGCTGGAGTAACATCCAGGATCCATTTTTTTTGTAAAGTTTGTCCGTAATCTGTTCTTTCTAGTCAAATTATGCATCCCGTAACCCCTTATCCCTTTCCAAGGTCTTTCCCCTAAATAAAACAACAAAATAAACCCATGGACTGGATTCTTGACTACTTTGTGTTTGCCGAAAATGTGTGTTGCCTGGCTGTGCAGGAAATATTGAGACCCAAAATCCAGTGGCTCTTTAGGGGGTAGCACTACATATTGAAACTTACACTTGAAATTAAATTAAAGTGAATGCCCAGCCAAAACTGTTTTTTTTATTTTCTAATAAAATGTGAGATCATAATTTTTGTCGGTGTCCATGGTACAGATTTTCCCTAACTTACTATGTGGTTGGCGGGACAGGTAGTGGTGAAAATCTGTCTAAATGAGCTCTTAATAGCAGTAAAAACACAACAGCAGGTATATTCCTGCCTCTCTTTGTCCAAAACTAGAGAAAGTGTTTTTGGCTTGACATACAATTTACTATGTTAAAGCTTAGATGAAATTCGGTTTACATTTAGCTTGTACAGTGCCTTGAAAAAGTATTCATACCCCTTGAAATTTTCCACATTTTGTCATGTTACAACCAAAAACATAAATGTATTTTATTGGGATTTTATGTGATAGACCAACACAAAATGGCACATAATTGTGAAGTGGAAGGAAAATGATAAATGGTTTTCAAAATGTTTTTTACAAATAAATATCTGAAAAGTGTGATGTGCATTTGTAGTCAGCCCCCTTTACTCTGATACCCCTAACTAAAATCTAGTGGAACCAATTGCCTTTAGAAGTCACCTAATTAGTAAATAGAGTCCACCTGTGTGTAATTTACTCTCAGTATAAATACAGCTGTTCTGTGAAGCCCTTAGAGGTTTGTTAGAGAACATTAGTGACAAACAGTATCATGAAGGCCAAGGAACACACCAGACAGGTCAGAGAAAAAGTTGTGGAGAAGTTGAAAGTAGGGTTAGGTTATAACACAATATCCCAAGCTTTGAACATCTCAGGGAGCACTGTTCCATCCATCACCCGAAAATGGAAAGAGTATGGCACAACTGCAAAACCTACCAAGACATGTCCACCTAAAATGAAGACATGTCCACCTAAAATGACAGGCTGGGCAAAGATAGCATTAATCAGAGAAGCAGCCAAGTAGCCCATGGGAATTCTAGAGGAGCTGCAGAGATCCACTGCTCAGGTTGAAGAATCTGTCCACAGGACAACTATTAGTCGTGCACTCCACAAATCTGGCCTTTATGGAAGAGTGGCAAGAAGAAAGCCATTGTTGAAAGAAAGCCGTAAGAATTCCCATTTGCAGTTTGCCATGTGGGGGACACAGCAAAACATGTGGAAGAAGGTGCTCTGGTCAGATGAGACCAAAATTGAACTTTTTGGACTGAAAGAAAGACGCTATGTGTGGCAAAAAACTAACACTGCACATCACACTGAACACACTATCCCAACGTGAAACGTGGTGGTAGCATTATGTTGTGGGGATGCTTTTCTTCAGCAGGGACAGGGAAGCTGGTCAGAGTTGATGGGAAGATGGATGGAGTCAAGACAGAAAACCTGTTAGAGTCTGCAAATGACTTGAGACTGGACGGAGGTTCACCTTCCAGCAGGACAACAACCCTAAACATACAGCCAGAGGCAGACAGAGAGACAGAGAGCATTATCAGCTTCTACATATCTGTACCAGATAAGTGCCATAAACTGCTATATCACCGCTTCTGGCAGCAATAAACTACTTTCATATAAAAGGATAAGACACCATGGTCGTTCTTTTCTCCATTTGATTTACATATCCAACTCTGAGGAAAGGTGGATAAGTGGAGGAGGTGTCCCCAGGAGGGGAAATAGGAGATATTCACGTATGTTCCAAAGGTCCATCCATGAGTGGCTATATGTATGGAGTGAGAGGAGATAAAAAGAGGATCTGAGCAGACCTTCACTTCCATTTGGAATACCTTATATAGGAGCATCATCCCACCAGTCCTGGAAGGACAAAAAGTTTATTTGCCTAAATTTATTTGGGCAAATATTAAGGTGAGCGCACACTGAGACCACACGGCACCTGGAAAGAGGGATTAAGGAGTTCACCTGCACATTGCACATTGCACCAATTTATATATAAAAAAGACTTTTTAATTCATTTATGCACTATATGTATTATACTTGCACAATTTATTGTATTACTATTATTGGAGCACATATGGTATAATATAGCATTTTATTGGTTCAATTTAAATATTGATTTATATGTCACATCAATCACTTATTATTAATTATCATTTTTTAAATTATTTATTTATTTATTTAGATGAGTGATACACAATATGTAATTAAATATTTATAGTAGGAGCGCGGCATTATAAATATATATTAATTGATACAGCCAGAGTTGCAATGGAATAGTTTAGATCAGAGGTCTCCAAACTTTCAAAAAAATGGCCAGTTTGCTATCCTTCAAACTTTATGAGGGCCAAACTGTGGCCAGTGGGAGTAGACAGTGTCTTTGTGTCAGTGGGGGTAAACAGTGCCCCATCGTTGGTGTCATAGGGAGGAATAGTGCCCCATCATTGGTGTCAGTAGGAGGAATAGTGCTCCATCATTGGTAACAGTGGAAGGAATACTGCCCCATTGTTGGTGTCAGTGGGAGGAATAGTGCTCCATCACTGATATCAGTGGAAGGAATAGTGCCCCATTGTTGGTGTCAGTAGGAGGAATATTACCTCATTGTCAGTGGCAGTGACAGAAACTACTACTGTTGCTGACAGTGGGGGAAAATGGCCCAAGGGCCGAATAAAAGCAAGCAAAGGGCCGCATCCTGCCCCCAGGCTACAGTTTGGAGACCACTGGCTTAGATCAAAGCAAATTCATGTGTTAGAATGGCCCAGTCAAAGTCCAGACCTAAATCCAATGGAGAATCTGTGGCAAGACTTGAAAATTGCTGTTCACAGACACTCTATATCCAATCTGACAGAGCTGGAGCTATTTGCACAGAAGAATGGGCAAAAATTTCACTCTCTACATGTGCAAAGCTGGTAGAGACATCCCCAACTTTGCAGGGCATTCAGCTGTATGAAGGCTTAGGGCAGGATGCACCCAGGGATGAATGCCTGTAAATCAGACTAAATGTTCATTCAGCTATGTAGCACTACCCCCTTAGAGGTTGCTAAAGATTTAGGTTCCCCTATAGTCCTGCACAGTCAGGCAAACCACAGTTTCCATTCAGACTTGTGCCAGCAGACAGAAACCAGTCCTTGAGCTTTATTTTGTTATTTAATTTAGGGGATTCAAACTGGGATAGGGTAGGGGGTGTATGGGATGCCCATGGGTAGTGGCAAAAGGGACAACTTTCTGAACTATGTTACAAGTCTTTACACAGAATCCTCTTCTGGAGAGCTAACCAGCATCTCCCAATGTACTTCTCCAACCCAGATGCTCCTCAATCCAACTGTATGTAGAAATCCCTGGCCAGTAATAGTGGCTACTAGAAGGGCAATAGTCCCAGTTGCAGAACAAGTTATGTTTCCCACCCAAATTCTCTCTCCCTCTTCTGGTCCAGGGGGTGTAGAAGTCCTTCTCCTGAGCTGCTGTTGGGTTGGTGGCTGTTACCAGGCCTATCAGCTAAGCCGCTCCTTCCCTGCCACCAGGTGGTCCTCTCTCAAAGTCCACTGCTTTCCTCCTCTCAGATATCACTCCTAGAGGTGAGCCCCTTCCAGCTTGGGCTCCCTTCTAAGGTCTTGCACCCAATCCTCACTACTCCATCTTCCACCAGACCTCTCTCCCTACTGAACAGGCTCCAACACTTTTAAGAGTGTCCTGGCCCCTTGCCAAGCCTCCTGTTGGGAATTGGCTAGGATTCCTCAAGAGTACAAGCCACCCACTCCTCAGATCCACCCACTACCTCTAGACCTTCCTCCAAATCTCTAGAGCAGGGGGAAATTCCAGAGGGGCTAGCCTGCAGAGCCTCTCAGCTCGTGACCACAATTTAACCTTCTGACTACCACACCCAGGCTTCTACTCAGCCCTCCTCTAGCAATCAAGACTCTAGCTCCCTCCAGCTTACTAGGAGAATGCTACATGTTCATACAGCTAAGTGCACTCTCTGGACCGGTCAGTGTGAGGAGTGTGGGAATGTGGGGGGTGGGTGTTTGTGGAACCTGTAAATATGGATGGCATAGGAACATGCAGGGTGATACTTGCCTACTGTGGATGGTGGGTGGGGAGCTGTCAGAGAACATAGTATAGATAGTAAAGAGAGTTACAAGAAAATATAGTGTGACTAGTGGGAAAGAGCTGCAAGAGAAGTCAAAGTGTGGACTAGGAGGGGAAGCATCTAGAGAACAGAGAGTAAATGGGGTGAAAGGGACCTGCTAGAAAGGGAGCTGTCAAATAATGCAATATGGATGGATGGTCATTGCTCAGCAACAAGGACGTTGCTCCTTACTATTATTGAGTGGGTCCTCCACAGCAGAGGCTATGCTGGAAGCTTTGCAGCATAAAGCCCTGCCACTGGCTACAGAAGGTGGATGATAAAATTGTCTCTATGGGTCATATACAAGAGCCATTTTCAGGAATCTTTGAGTATAACTTCAAATTTCAATAGCAATAAATGTTTCATTGTGAATGGCTCCCAACGCAACCTGAAAACGCATGTGTGCTTCAACACACAGCAGAACAGCCCAACGTGCAGTGTCCTGTACACTGTGGAAAAATGTAGCCTGCTCCAATTTTATGTGGGTTTCTGAGAATGTTAGCCCTTTCATTTTTTTTAATTGGCTTTTTAACCCACTGCAATGCAATGCGTGTAAGTGCACAACAATGCCTGCGTTGCAGCACACAGCATTGTACTGTTTTGTCAGCTATTTCCATAAAACTGCAATCTAAAGGGTGACAAACTAGAAAGAACGTGAAATAGCCTCCAATGCCTGAGAGTAAAAGTGCAAGGTTTTTGATTAAACAGGTGAATTACAACATTTTGCAACTTTTGCATAGGAAAAGGAGTTTTTTCTAAATGATCATTAAAGTGTTACTAAACCCACAACAGTAAAATCAGTCTGTATATGCAGTAAAGCATGTTTGTTATACTCACTGTGGAACCTAAGGGGTTAATCCTCTGCATTGTGTTAAAAGGCTATCATGTACCTGGTTGGGGAGCCTGAAGTGGAGAGAGGGAGCCCCTGGAAGTGGGAACAGGGGCGCAGAGCCAGGAGTGGCAGGAGTGCCGTGTAGATCTTGAAGCTGTCGGCAGGTAGCTGGGGACCCAGGAGATCACAAGAACACAAGCCAGATGCGGGTGCAGGGACGTAAGTGCAGCAGCAAGCAGGTGTGGCAGCAGTCAGGATGCAGGTCTTGGGACCAAGCGCTGGTGCGTGGATGCGGTGGCTGACAGGTATGGCGGTGATCCAGATGCGGGCCAGATGCAGAGCCGTGGGTGCAGCGGCAGGTGAGTATGGTAGCTGACAAGATGCAGGTCAGGTGCAGGTGCAGGCAGGATAATATAGCAGAGTCAGGCAAACCGGGTCAGTATCAAGCGGGCAGATAAGTACAAAGGAGCAGGCAAGAGAATGGTCAGGGATAGCCGGGGTCAGTGCAGGTGGAGTTCTTTCTTAGTCGGGTAATGCAGAATACAGGTATCAGGATCAGGAATATATGCAGCAACGTAGCAGACCAGAAGGCAGTGATTTTACTACTAGGCAGGTTTAAATAGCCCACCTGACATGACACGTGCGCTTACTGCGCATGCGCGCGTTTTTCCGCACTACTGCGCATGTGCGGCCGCATGCTCCCGCTCCTGCGCACTCGCACCGCCATGACTTGAGGGGATCCGTCGCCGTCGCACCACTGCACGGCGACAGGATCCCTGACAAATGCTGTTTGATCCTGTCTCCTTTGATCCTCCCATTCTTCTACTGTCCCCAATCCATCTGCTGATAGTACAGAGCTCTAGGAGTCACTCTGCACACGCTTAGTTTAGTGTGTATTGCTAGAGATTTTTTTTTCTTTGGGAGGGTGCATGTGATCAGCACAGGGCCAATCAGCACTGTCCAGACAGAGGGTCATGTAGCCTCATAGGACAGTCAGAGCAGAATGAAAACGCCTCCTACAAGCTTTAACCAGTGCTCAGCTGGACACTGATAGAAGTCACAAGACTGCTCTAACTGCTGATGAGAAAAGGTATTTAGCCCTTTATATTGACAAAAATAATTGCATTTCCATGTTCTGTGTACAGTGGGAGACCAGATATAGTGATTTAAGGGTCCTGGGATTAGAAATACTTTAGGGTTACTGCTTTTTGCATAGTTTCTATGTTTGGAAGATATCAATAAAACAGAAAAAGAAAATGCTGATAAACAGTTGAATGTGAATATGCCAAATCAATGAATAAAACTGGTAAATCGAACCCCCTATAAGGACCTCTTAAGCCGGGAACACATGTATCAAAAGTCAGCTAGTTCAGCAGCAACTGGCCATCTTTCGATCCAAGTGTACCACTGTCTGTTCAACAGAAGCTGATCTAAAGGCCGACTTTCGATTAATGGTCATGGAAAATCAGCATTCAATCAACGCTTACAGCCAATGGCTGCAGCTCTGATCCATGTACTCTAATGAGTGGCTGCTGTCAGAATACAATAGCGTGTCAGGGGAGATCCCTGCATTCACATCTCTGGTTTGGATGAGGGGATCTGTCAGGTTTTTTTCATTCAACTTACTGGTTGAACTTAAAAAAAAACTGTGTGTGTATACCCTGCTTTACATATGAAATGTGAGAACCAGGGCAACACAGTGGATAAATGGTTAGCACTTCTGACTGGCAGTACTAGAGTTGTTGGTTCAAATCCCAGCTATAGCAAAACCGGCCTGGAGTTTGTATGTTCTTCCTGTACCTGTATGGGTTTAATCCCACAATCCAAAGACATGCTGGTAGGTTAATTGGATCCTAGTATGTGTATGTATGAATGTGAGTTAGGGCCCTTAGATTGTACACTCCTTGAGGGTTAGGGACTGATGGGAATGTACTATATATATATCTGGAAAGCATTGCATAAATTGACAGTACTAAAATAAACTAACAGATGGACTCAACATTTCTAACCTTTATTGGCAAATTTTGTTTTATAAAATTGTTAAAAAAAAAGGGCAGCAGAAATGGAGGAACTGATTGCGACTGCACTTGAGATGCCGACTACATACTCACAGGTTTGGGCCTGCTGGACCCATTTTGTAACCACCCCTACATACCGATCCCTCATGGGTCAGGACACCTGATTGAACTCAGCCCTACTACTGGTTATACTCCTCCTCCTTTCATGGACTGGCTGGTAATGACCTTTTTTCGGTGAATTATACCTGACTGCCTAACATTGGCGCTAGTATAGATTTCAGACACATCCATTTATGAATTATTGTATGAACACTGACACAAACGCCGCAGCTCCCGCCTCCTATTCCTCTCCCCCGCCCACTGTTTTCCTCATTCCTCTCACTCTCCCCCCCCCATTTTTTTTTTCTCTCTCCCTTCTCTTCCGACTCCCATCTTTTTCCTTTCCCTCCTCTTTTTCTCTTTTCTCTTCTTTTTTCTTCTCTCTTTGACAGGCTTCTATACATAGATCAGGTTTAGTCGTTTTCTGTTTTTGTTTACGGAATACTTGGTATGCGGATAGTTTATCTCCTATATGTTCGTCAGTGGTATTCACGACATCCACATTTACACCACAAATTTTTCTTCGTTTCACGATGGTGTATTGCATTTGGGGTAGGCTTTGAATGTTACACTCCCCCCTGTACAGATTAGCACGCTGACATGTATTTGATGGGGATATACTGCTGTCATCCTCCATATCACATTATAGTGACACCTGAGTATTACAGGCCTATCATTGTCATGACCTGACATGTTTATGTTACCAAAAGTGCCGCATTTTGCCTTGTTTTTTCCTGTATTTTGTTTATGATATGTCCATTACCTGATTGTTGCTTCGTGTGTATTTTCCGTGTATTATGCTGTCGCCTCTCAATAAACCTTTATGGAACAAAAAAAAAGAAGGGTAAATGTGAACATTCTGGGCTGAAACACCTGAATGTGTGAAAACTGAAAAAAGTTAGAACGCTCAGAAACACATGTTGAGTGGGGAGTAACGTGATGTCATGGCAGAGCGAGTGCGCTGTGCAGACACTGTGGTAAGTGTTAGGTGAATAGTTCAGTGAATTCCCAGCAGTGTTTTATGTCAATATTCTCTCACAAATGTCTTTTCTGATTGTAACCCGATTTACGCCAGTAGTGATTTCAGAGAACACACCACTTTGCAAATATTCAGTGCCCTCTAACTCATTACAGGTGTGTTGAGAGCTTGCTCAGGAATTCTTTGGTGGAATATATAGTGGAGTAGGAATTCTAAACACATGACCATCTGTTTTCACCCTCCAGGTGAGAGGGGGAACCTACAATTAGGATTACTACACACCGCTTGCCCTATTCCTACCTAATAACAGTTCTAGAGGGGCCATGCGTGGAGATGTTGGGGGCCTGGTATATCAAAGTATCTGTACTGTGACAGAAGTACTGACTGCCACTGTGAAAATGTGGTAAACGACTCTGGGAGAGACAGTGGGGTAGATTTACCTAAGGCACATAGATTGAGCACTTGCAAATGCAGATGTTCCAGAGCTTCGTAAATTTGGGAAAGCTCTCAATCATGTGCAAGCAAAAATGCACTTTTGTTTCGAATTTACTTGCATAAGATTAAGTGTTCTTTTCAAAGTGAAGTTTTATCTCATTTACTAAGCTCTGGAGCAACTGCACATGCAGAGTGCACAGTCTATTTGCCTTTAGTAAATCCACCCCATTGCTGGTAAGGAAAGAGTGCATGAGAGCCCAAGCCATGTAGAGCTACCCCCTTAGGAGCCGCTTGTATTTTTGCCCAGGTTTCTCCCTTTCTACGCCCCACAGCCAGGAGCCAAGTATTTTCCACAGGCATGTACACACACTCTTTCACTTGTTGTCTTCAATGACCAGTTTGGGGGATGTTTGTTTTGGAGTTTTATTGTAGAACCAGGGATCGGGATGGGGAATTTTGTAGGATACTCCAAAATTAGAACTATTCACACTGAAGACATCTAGCTGATCCCTTAACTGAGCACTTTTGAAGTCCTGGCTGAAAGCAAATAGCAGACTTCTCTTTAAATTGTAGCAGCAAGTAGTTTAGAAGTGAGCAAAATCCCTTTTTTTGCAGTAGTAGTAGTTACAGGGCTGAGCTCCTCAGGTACAAGCCAGTTGCGACAGTCCAAAAGTAACATAGCTGAGCAAATTGCTATGAAGTAGCAACAGTTGGACAAGCTCTTCAGAACACTAGCAAGTGTTCCCTTTTTCCAGACCCACACTGACTATCAAGCACCAGGGGGGTAGCAAGCACACATAGTCCCCAAATTCCTCAATGTCTGTACTCACAAGGCCCAAGGACAGAATGGTATCCCCCTTACAATCTTCCCAGTGAAACCCTCCAGTGGTATAGATCTTTGGCAAACTTTGGCCCCTCAGTCAGCATACTGTAGAACCAGGGCCACTCTCTCTAACTTCAGGCCATCAGGTCGACCACCTGAGGCCCACATGGCAGCCAGTGCCAGGCGAGGCAAGCCTACCTCCAGCCTGGCTTTGGTTAAATCCCCTCCCGGAAAAGACGCTGAACCCATGTGCTCACAGTACATAAATAGGAGTCCCAGCAGGCAATTGGGGCACCCTCCCTTGCAATTGGCCAGGGCTGTATCCAAATCCATGCTGTTCATTCGCCTAGCCCCTACCAAAGTTCTGGAAGACTTTCTTAGCTTCCTGAAGGCGGGCAGAACTCAGACAAACGCAAACAACACCAGAGCATCAT
Source organism: Staurois parvus (assembly GCF_062004578.1). Taxonomy (NCBI): domain Eukaryota; kingdom Metazoa; phylum Chordata; class Amphibia; order Anura; family Ranidae; genus Staurois; species Staurois parvus. Next base: position 5,443,940 of record NW_028317848.1, read on the forward strand.
AAGCAGACTTAATTAATCAGTCACAGCATTCTGTTAAGCAGAAAGCCCAAATAGATTTCCCCAACAGTCTCTTTGTTAAGCAGAGAAACACAGGTATGCTTAACCTAACTATACAAATCCTAGCTAGGAGGGTGCTACACACAAGTGAGGAGTCTAAGAAGAGGTAATCAGGGCTCTGCTGGAAAATCTCATTCATATGGGCAGCACAGTGGCTAAATGGTTAGCTATTTCCACCTGGCAGTACTCGGGTCATTGGTTCAAATCTCAACCACGGCACCACCTGTCTGGAGTTTGCTTGTTCTCCCTGTGCCTGTGTGGGTTTCCTCCCACACTCCAAAGACACGCTGGAAGGTTAATTGGATCCTGTCTAAATTGGCCCTAGTATGTGTATGTATGAATGTAAGTTATGGACCTCAGATTGTACACTCCTTGAGGGTTAGAGACTGATGTGAATGTACAATATATACACTACTGAAAGAAATTAAAGAAACACTTTGAAAACACATTAGACCCCAATGGTAAAAAACATCATGCTGGATATCTATACTGATATGGACTGGGTAATGTGTTAGGAACGTAAGGATTCCCCATCATTTGATGGAAATGAAAATTATCAGCCTACAGAGGACTGAATTCAAAGACACCTTGAAAATCAAAGTGAAAAAATGATGCAGCAGGCTAGCCCATTTTGCTGAAATTTCATTGCAGCAACTCAAAATGGTACTCAGTAGTTTGTATGTCCCCCATGTGCTTGTGTGCATGCCTGAAAACGTTGGGGCATGCTCCTAATGAGACAACGGATGGTGTCCTGGGGTATTTCCTCCCAGATCTGGACTAGGGCATCACTGAGCTCCTAAACAGTCTGAGGTGCAATCTAGCAGCATTTGATGGACCAAAACATGATATCCCAGAGGTGTTCTGTTGGATTTAGGTCAGCCAAGTGCGGAGGCCATTCAATGGTATCAATTTCTTCATCCTCCAGGAACTGACTGCATACTCTCACCACATGAGGCCGGATATTGTTGTGCACCAGGAGGAACCCAGGACTCATTGAACCAGCGTATGGTCTAATAATAGGTCCAAAGATTTCATCCTGATACCTAATGGCAGTCAGGATGCCATTGTCTGGGCTGTAGAGGTCTGTGTGTCCCTCCATGGATATGCCTCCTCAGGCCATCACTGACCCACCACCAAAACGGTCATGTTGAATGATGTTACCGGCATAATGTTCTCCACGGCTTCTCCAGACCCTTTTACATCTGTCACATGCGCTCAGGGTAAACCTGCTCTCATCTGTGAAAAGCACAGGGCGCCAGTGGCTGGCCTGCAAATTCTGGTGTTCAATGGCAAATGCCAATTGAGCTTTATGGCAGGCAGGTAGCACAGGGCCCACTAGAGGATGTCAGGCCCTCAGGACACCCTCATGAAGTCTGTTTCTGATTGTTTGGTCAGAGGCATTCACACAAGTGGCCTGCTGGAGGTCATTTTGTAGGGCTCCGACAGTGCTCATCCTGTTCATCCCCCTTGCAGGAGCAGATACAGGTCCTGCTGATGGGTTAAGAACTTTCTACGGCCCTGTCCAGCTCTCCTAGATTAACTGCCTGTCTCCTGGAATCTCCTCCATGCTCTTGAGACTCTATTGGGAGACACAGCAAACCTTCTGGCAATGGCTTGTATTGATGTGCCATCCTGGAGGAGTTGGACTGCCTGTGCAACCTCTGTAGGGTCCAGGTATCGCCTCATGCTACCAGTAGTGACACTGACCCTAGCCAAATGCAAAACTAGTGAAAAACAGTCTGAAAAGATGAGTAGAGAAAAAAATGGCAGTGGCCTCCACCTGTATAAAACCATTCTTGTTTTGGGGGTCATCTCACTGTTGCTCATCTAGTGCACCTGTTGTTAATTTCATTAACACCAAAAGCAGCTGAAACTAATTAACAAGCCCCCTCTGCTACTTAACTAACCAGATCGATATCCCAGGAGTTTAATTGACTTGATGCTATACTCTGATTAAAAAGTGCTCCTTTAATTTTTTTTGAGCAGTGTATATGCAAAGCTCTGCGTAAATTGACAGCGCTATATAAGTACCTGGAATAAATAATATGGGAATATTAACCCGTGCGAAGAAGCTGGCTTCACCTGTGCAGGATGCACAGATGTTTCATGCAGAGAGTCTGTTGAATCAATGACAGGCGGTTAGCTGCACAAATCCCCAAATTCATCCGGGAGTGTACATCTGTGAGGGTCCGATGCATGGAACAGCATGCAAACTGTCCTCCAACTCTCATGGATGTGCTATGTAGGCTGTTGAAGACAGCTCCTTAGTATGAACGTACGGATCGGAAAGCCCATGTGGATGAGGCTTTAGGGACATGCTGAGGTGCATATCCAGACCTGTCTAGCCTAAATGGACAGCCACTTGAACCAGACTCACATCTCATGTGAATAGTACTGGGACAAGGTCATCTAGAGCCCATGGCAAACATGCCCAACCCCCTTTCCAAGATGTATGGGAATTCTGTGTCAGCAAAAATCCCCTCCCCCTAAAAAAAGAAATAGAGCACTAATCTGCATGCTTACACCTTAAGTAAGCATAAATTCACCATCCTCCAGTACAATTGCGCCCCCCTGCTGAAATCCCCCCTCCCAGCACAAATCTTTACCCCCATCCCCCCAGCTCAAATCATCTCTCTCCCCATATGCCCCAATTACAAATCCCCACCCAAAAAAAAATCCCCCTCATGCTGCATGAGGTAAAGAAGAATCCCAGAGTGTCAGCTAAAGACCTACAGAAATCTCTGGCACATGCTAACATTTTTGTTGACACATCTACAATAAGGAAAACATTAAACAAGAATGGAGTACATGAGAGGACACCACGGAGGAAGCCATTGCTGTCCAAAAAGAATATTGCAGCACGTTTGAAGTTTGCAAAAGAGCACCTGGATGTTCCACAGCACTACTGGCAAAATATACTGTGGACAGATGAAACCAAGATTGAGTTGTTTGGGAAGAACACACACTATGTGTGGAGAAAAAAAGGCACAGCACACCAACATCAACACCTCATCCCCACTGTAAAACATGGCGGAGGGAGCATCATGGTTTGGGGCTGCTTTGCTGCTTCAGGGCCTGGACGGATTGTTGTCATTGATGGGAAAATTAATTCCAGAGTTTATCAAGACATTTTGCAGGAAAACGTACGACCATCTGTCCGCCAGCTGAAGCTCCGCAGAGGATGGGTGATGCAACAGGACAATGACCCAAAGCATACAAGTAATTCAACAAAACAATGGCTGCAACAGCACAGAATACGCCTTCTGGAGTGGCCCAGTCAGAGTCCTGACCTCAACCCAATTGAAATGCTGTGGCATGACCTTAAGAGAGCGATTCACACCAGACGTCCCAAGAATATTGCTACACTGAAACAGTTTTGTGAAGAGGAGTGGTCCAAAATGACTCCAGATCGTTGTGCAGGTCTGATCTGCAACTACAGGAAACGTTTGGTTGAGGTTATTGCTGCCAAAGGAGGGTCAACCAGTTATTAAGTCCAAAGGTTCACATACTTTTTCCTCCCTGCACTGTGAATGTTTACATGTTATGTGCAATTAAACCATGGCAACATCTAATGTTTGTGTAGTATTATGTTTAGCAGACTGTGTTCTTCTATTGTTGTGACTTAGATGATGTTCAGAGCACATTTTATACCCAATTCATGCAAAACTCCACGTAATCCCAAGGGGTTCACATACTTTTTCTTGCAACTGTAATATCACAGAGCTCAGGCAGCAGCCCCTTGTCCCGGCCTTGAATGTGAATGACAGATGGAGACTTTTGATAGACAGAAGCAGTCTCTGTGTGAACAAACCAGTACGTCTGATTTGATTATGCATCAGTCTGTGTGTAAGCAGACTGAAAAGCCCAATCTAGAGACTGAGGGATGGTTCACACCAGATGCAGTCTAATGCATTTTTATTCTGTTTCAAAAACTCACCAGAATGCATCCAAAATGCGCATGCAGAAACACATCTGGAACGCAGAAATTGTGGTGTGATCTGGCCCTTAGAGAACTAACTTATCATTCATATAGAATGGAACTGAGGCAGCTTTGTCTTCATGAGGAGACAGAAAGAGCTGTGCAATAGCCAGGAGGATGGAAATATTTTCTGTGTTGTTCTGGAAAGATTTTCTGTTAACATACTTCTTTGATGAATAAAAATGGGCTGAAAAGTGGACTTCAAGCCTATTATTAAAAATGTTCCCTTTCCTCATCTCCTACCTATCCTGCCTAACCTGTGTAAAAAAGATCTGTATACGTACCTTTTTTAGTCCACTACGGTCTGGTTATGTGATCTTGCAACTCTTGCTCCCCCATGTCAGTGACCAACGGCTGCGGGGGGAGAAGTGGGAGCACTGACCACATGTGAAGCTATGGTTGACTTCATGGCTGTCAGAAATCCCAGTTTTTGAGTACTCCATGACACAGGGGAGGCAGAGCTACAGGATCAATTAACTGGAAAATATTGATTATGTGATCTTGCAACTCCCGCTCCCCTATATCAGTGACTGGCGGCTTCAGGGGAGAAGAGGGTGCGCTGACAACATGTGAACCTATGGGTGACGTCATGGCTCTTGGGAATCCCAGCTATTGAGTGCTCCATGACACAGGGAATCCCAGCCATTAAGTGCTCTATGACACAGGGAATCCCAGCTGTTGAGTGCTCCATGACACAGGGAATCCCAGCTGTTGAGTGCTCCATGACACCGGGAATCCTTGCTGTTGAGAGCTCCATGACACAAGGAATCCCAGCTGTTGAGTGCTCCATGACACAGGGAATCCCAGCTATTGAGCGGTCCATAACACAGGGAATTTCAGCTATTGAGCGGTCCATGACACCGGGAATCCCGGCCATTAAGTGCTCCATGACACAGGGAATTCCAGCTATTGAGTGCTCCATGATGCAGGGAATCCCAGCTATATAAAATATGGAAAAAAAGTGAGCGCACTCCAGTGAGCGACAAGTGCACAAAAAGGAACTACAAGCCCTTCCAACCAAAATAAAACAATATAAGTGCAGCGCTACAAACAATATTCAAATGACAAAAGGTGTAAACGATTGTCAGATGTAGGAATGTTGAAGATGATAAACAGTTCAGTGCAGGGGGAATCACAGGGCATATAGGTGTAATCCAATCCCAGGAATAGATAAATTGCCTGCTTACCAGAAGCGCAATTTAAATGCGCATGTACAGATTGCATGTAGCCGGAATCCCATGTAGGCGCTGCTTTCTAGTACCCAGATGGTCCGTCGGTGGTGGGACGATGCTGGCCTGGTCGGAACACACTGCACCTTGGATCCACACAGAGAGCCTAAAAATTGCTGGGGCTGAGGTATGGGAACTCAGTACCAGGTGCAAGGAGTAAAAATACTCATAGTGTAGTATGTTTTAAAATTATTTATTCAAAACGTAAAGCCATATAAATTTACAAAAACGCATGCCTGCAGCCTGTAGCCAGTAAATGCAGCTTCAAAAAAGATGATCCTATACACTGACCAGTAAAAACCATGGGTGGGCCGCCGGATCTCCTGACCCGGCGGCGTAACGTCAAGGCGTGCAAAGGCTCCTCCTAGACGCGTTTCGTGTCAATACACGTCCACTGTAGGGGTGATGCCATGCATGCCTGACGTCTAATTGCCTCTTTATATGTTTAAAAATCGCGCCAAACCGCAATAGCGCCGCCTCGCTGACAATCGGCGCTACTGCGCATGCGCGGGCGCCATTTTCCTGAAGTTTGGGAACCTTAAAGATGGCCGCCGCGTGTCCCACTGCGCATGCGCGAACGGTCCGGTCGCCATTTTCTCGGTTGGATATAAACATCCAGCCGATCACCAGTGCGCCTGCGCGAACCGGGACGGCCGCCATTTTCCTGTAGATATTCAAATGCTAAGGAGGGGACTGGAGCCAGAATGACTGATTCACCGCTGCAAGGAAAACAGTCAGGCGACAGTCCCATAGATATTTAAAAGCTGTATACCTTACAGGAGGGACTGCATAGATATACTCTTGGTTATTGGGGCATAAAGGATGATAAATATATGCCTCACAGGAGGGACTGTATATATATATTCTCCGTTTATTGGGACATAAAAAAAGGGGGAGGGGTCAGGATTTTATAATTCCTTGTAACCCAAGATCTTTGAGATGAAATCTATGACACCGTTAGGTCACAACATAGAACTGGACCTAAATTGCTTCATTGATAACAGCTGAAGCCCGTATATGGACTGACCTCACATATGACAATTTAGTGGTTGGCAGTTCATATAGCCCCCTATATTTACACAACGGTTCTCAATATGTGGTTTTTTATGAGTGTGTTTAGTGTAATTCTGGTCACTCTACTGTATCTGGGCAGTTGTAACATATATCCTGTTTTCCTTGCAGCGGTGAATCAGTCATTCTGGCTCCAGTCCCCTCCTTAGCATTTGAATATCTACAGGAAAATGGCGGCCGTCCCGGTTCGCGCAGGCGCACTGGTGATCGGCTGGATGTTTATATCCAACCGAGAAAATGGCGACCGGACCGTTCGCGCATGCGCAGTGGGACACGCGGCGGCCATCTTTAAGGTTCCCAAACTTCAGGAAAATGGCGCCCGCGCATGCGCAGTAGCGCCGATTGTCAGCGAGGCGGCGCTATTGCGGTTTGGCGCGATTTTTAAACATATAAAGAGGCAATTAGACGTCAGGCATGCATGGCATCACCCCTACAGTGGACGTGTATTGACACGAAACGCGTCTAGGAGGAGCCTTTGCACGCCTTGACGTTACGCCGCCGGGTCAGGAGATCCGGCGGCCCACCCATGGTTTTTACTGGTCAGTGTATAGGATCATCTTTTTTGAAGCTGCATTTACTGGCTACAGGCTGCAGGCATGCGTTTTTGTAAATTTATATGGCTTTACGTTTTGAATAAATAATTTTAAAACATACTACACTATGAGTATTTTTACTCCTTGCACCTGGTACTGAGTTCCCATACCTCAGCCCCAGCAATTTTTAGGCTCTCTGTGTGGATCCAAGGTGCAGTGTGTTCCGACCAGGCCAGCATCGTCCCACCACCGACGGACCATCTGGGTACTAGAAAGCAGCGCCTACATGGGATTCCGGCTACATGCAATCTGTACATGCGCATTTAAATTGCGCTTCTGGTAAGCAGGCAATTTATCTATTCCTGGGATTGGATTACACCTATATGCCCTGTGATTCCCCTTGCACTGAACTGTTTATCATCTTCAACATTCCTACATCTGACAATCGTTTACACCTTTTGTCATTTGAATAGGGAATCCCAGCTGTTAAGTGCTCCATGACACAGGGAATCCCAGCTGTTGAGTGCTCCATGACACCGGGAATCCCAGCTGTTGAGTGCTCCATGACACAGGGAATCCCAGCTGTTGAGTGCTCCATGACACAGGGAATCCCAGCTATTGAGTGCTCCATGATGCAGGAAATCCCAGCTGTTGAGTGCTCCATGACACAGGGAATCCCAGCTATTGAGTGCTCCATGACACAGGGGAGCCAGAGCTGCAGAATCATGTATACAGATCTTTTTCAACAAAATGGCTCCCGACTGCACACACAGATTTTCATCTATGATTAAACCCTGAAAAGGGAAAATGTGTCTAAGAAGTTCTCCTACAGGTGGAGATCATAAGGTAAAGACATCTTTTACCAACTTTATATACATTTATGCTCCAGAGAGTTGCCATTTGTGTTCATTTTGTAGAAGTTTACCAGAGCTTGACAAACTGATCCTGTCCATCCTGCACCAGTTTATCTATGTGCCAATCCAACTGATACAGGTCTGGGGGGCATTTGACCAGTGATATTTAATTGTTTGGGATACAGTTCTTTTTAACACAGGCTAGGCAGGATAGGTAGGAGGAGAGGGAAGGTTTGTTTTTAATATTAGTTAATGTTAAGCTGGCTATAGACAGAGCGATCCTCTTTCAACCATGGATTGCAGGAAAGAAAATTTCCCCATCATCACAGTCAGTATTAATGGGGGAATTCACCCCGCAGAGCTATTGTGCTCTCCCGGCATGGGGTGGGGGTGGGGGGAGAATACTAGCAATAATCACATGTAAAATCAGACAGGTTGGTTGTACCCAAGTTGATCGGTCGATCAACTTGGGTTTATTCTGCCTGTCCATACATGATTTGAGCTGTCTATGGCCAGCTTTAGGCTTGAATTCCACTTTAAAAGTACATTAGTGGGTCTTTCAAAGCTCTCTGTTTTAAGCTGACCCATTAGAGTACCAAAAAATGGAGTTCATTCCCAAAGCTAACAATCAGATGTGCCTCAAAAGATGGAATCTGACTGGTGGATGCAAGGAAATGACGTTAGATTTTACTTCAGACGAGTGTACTGCTTAGATAAAGTCAATATGATTTTGCTGATTTACTTTTGAACTGTTCTAAACTCAGGAAAATAATGCCCATCAACATGAGCCCTTAATCACTAGCAATATGCTACTTCATCTCTTCACCAGTGTCATGAACAGCTGAAATAAGCAATGAAATATATAAATAATCTTGGTGTTGTTTGATAACAGTTGTAGAAGCCCTAAAAAATTCACAGTCTCCAATTGACAGTCACTTTGTACGGTAAAAATTCAATTAAGTCTGCCCTCTTCTGAGATGAGCAGCACAGCTTGAGAATTCCCTTATAAAGCGTGACGCCATTCTGCATTGATCAATCAAAATCAACTGTTTAATGATGGAATAGACTGCCAGCATCCTGCATGAAAGGACAGGAACTCCTCGCCTGGGGCAACAACTGGCATGTGACTAATTAAGACAACCAAGGCTTACAACAGTAAAGGAAACCGTACATTATTAATGTGGGTACTACCAAGAAAATGTTTCTTCTAAAGCTGAATAATTGTTAGCTTTGTAGAATACATTCAGCTATGATATATTTATTCTACAATGGAACTGTATTTAGAAATGTGAAAAAAATTGGAAGTGCGCTTTAGAAAATATAGCATTTTAAGGGGCTAAAATATAAAGACAACCCCCCAAAACTTACAAAAAAATCTAAAATGCCCTTGTAGCACTATAGCAGAGTATGTGAATGGCTATGTCAAGACACTGGGGAAGGGGAATTTCCCGCTGAACTGGCTGAATTTTGACACATCTAAGGCCAGCTCAACTCAAACAGTAAAATTTAGCAGTCCAGATGCCTGTCTGTTCTAATATGGTGCAAATGCTGCAGGATAAGCCCCAGAGCACACAGCAATGAACAGTTACAGTAGTTTAATACATCCCTATATTGTGCTGACCATGCAGCACTGATGCTGAATGCTTGGCCTAATTTGCGGCAAATGTAGTAGAATAAGCCCCCCCCCCCCCCGGCACAAAGCAATCAATATCAACAGTAAAGATAGTTTATGGGTTTACTGTGCAGATAAGCAGCACTATTTCTCAATGCCTGCTCTAAAATGCTGCAAATAAGCTCCTACAGCACTAAACAATCAGCAGCAGGCCTGGTTTACAACACAGCTATATGGTACTAGCCATTGCCTGGTGTACCAGGCTAATTTTAACACTCTGAAAATGCTGTAGAATATACCCCATACAGCATTTGAAATCATTCACCCCCTCCAAATACCCCATGTCAAAACCAGGAATGGTGGCTGTAGAGTACCTGGCAGTTAAAGGTCCTGGGTATGACCATATACCAGGTGATCACAGTTGTCCAGTAGGCAATTCCACAAACATGTCCAGAGTCCTTATATTCCTGTTTATGCCCAGTCACTGATTGACTGCTGCAGAGGTTCAGGACATTTTATGAATATCCTGCTGAATTGAATATGCAATATTCAGGGAGAATCACTTTTACCCAAACACAAACAGTAACACCTCTTCAGTGCTGTATAGCAAGAGTAGGGGCAATAAATAGCCTATAGTACTTTCTATACACTGGTACTGTTAGGTGGGATAGCAAGAGGAATGGTATGGCTCACTTTGTTTCTGCTTTGTGTGGTCACTTGTGAACATGCGAGAGGAAATCAAAAAGCAAAGCAATGATGGAGCTACTAAGACAAGTCACATGTTTTTGTATAGCGCATCTATCCTGTAGCCATTTCTGCTTTCTCTGCAAGCTCTTGAAGGCTCATATATAATACAGGTAACATATTGCCTCCAGCAGAAAAAGGTTCAATGATCACTATTTTTTAACTTTATTATTTTAGGTTTACTGGGAAAAATTGATAACAAACAATGCCATTTGGTTGTAAAACTGCAAAAGTTCTATCAACATCCCTGTAGATGTTAACGTTATCATTTGTTATCCATGTATTGTGTACGAGAAGGAATCATGTCATATCACCAGCTCGTATATAATAGGGTATTAGCCCTTTGAGGACCAAGGGACGTATTTGTCCCATGTTTTTAATTGCCTGTATCATCTGATTAAGAACTTAAAATACTTTTTTTTTTTTGGTTTGAGTCAAAATATTAGTTCTTATCAACAAATGGATCTAGCTTTTTGCCAATTATTTCATGAAATGGCTTAGTTACAGCAACTGAAGTGTACGAACTTTAAAAAAAAAAATTTGATTCTTTTGGTGTTTCGTAATCTTATGGTCCTCAAAGGGTTAGGTACCTATTGTATATATCTGGTAGGATGTTTCTGCAGGCAGATCTGGATGTCATTGTTCACCATGGTTTTGCCCTTGTGTAACTATGATAGGTTCCTTTTATGAGTAGTCATGCCCCGGGGTTGGTAGGTAGCCTTTATGTCTTTCAATCAGGCTGCCTAGGAGGAAATAAAAGGACCTGGTGACAGGTTGTCCTTGGGAAGACAGATGAAGAAGAAACATGACTATGTAGGGAACTGCATTCTAAAATGCTTTCTCCTTGGAGACCCTCTAGGATGGGTAAGTTAAGTTGGCCCTAGTATGTGTATGTATGAATGTGAATTAGGGACATTTGATTGTAAGCTCCTTGAGGGCAGGGACTGATAAGAATGTACTGTATAATACATATGTAAAGCACTGCGTACATTGATGGCGCTATATAAGTACCTAAAATAAATAAATTAAATAAAAACAGCAGTGATATGACTTTGGTCACCTGCATATTTTGAGAACTGTGATTTGTGAATATAGCCACCTCTTGCATTGCCAGCACCAAGAAGATTAATGGTTCTGAAAATGTTGTAGGACTGCTTTTGTGCTATTACCATATCTTTTTATTTTACATACCATTTATTTGGACTTGTGAAATTTAACTTTGGACTTTTGTGTATTGTTGCTAAGTATTTCAGTAAACATCTTTGAAAAATGGAAGTGGCCTCTGTCCCTTTTTCCTGTGCTACTTGTGCAAAATAGCATAGGAAACCTGGGAAGGAAAAGATATTAAAATCGATTCTGGTCAAGAACGAGTAGTGGCCAGGTTGAATAGGGTCTGCTTGCTTGGTGGTGATAGCAAACGTTTCCCTGGTTGCATGTGCTATAAAGGTATGTGAATGAGTGTTTCCCACCATGGGCCAAGGTCCAAGATGAGTGAGGAATCTGAAATAATGATAAACCAAAAGGATAACTACTGGGTCTCACCCTGAAAATTAGAATGTAGGCTGCAGAAATGGCCCTCCTCAAGGGGGTGCCAGAGGTATTAAATAAATTAGCTGAAAATATATCAGAATAGAGTGCTTGCTGGGAAATTGGGGAAGACATTAGGTACAAAAATCTAAAAGAAAATCCAAAAGAAATCATAACTTTTTTAGGATACCATAACTTATTTTGAATTTGAGGTTCTAATAAAAAGGTGTCTAGTCTACTGGTAACACACAGGTATGTTATTCCTGTTTCTTAGGAAATGCTAAGAAACAAGATCAGGTGTAAACAGGCAGGAGTCACTTTCCAGTAAAAAAAGAATAGGTGCAATAAATGGTATGAAATCCTGAAAACAAAAATTGGATCATGGAAACTCTGTAATGGAACATTTGCAGTGATGTGTTAATCAGCTATGGAAGGGTTGGAAACCTCTATTTGTCTGCTTTGGGTGACCATATGTTTCCAAGATCACTTTGCATGCCCATGAAGTGATGAAACATGGATGAAAAAAAGCAAACATTAACCTAAAGTATGCAATCAATTCCACCAGCAGGAATTCAGCCCATGGCAGATGTTTAGCACTCTGTCTCACACACCAAAAGAAAAAAAAATAAAATTATTCTATTTTCCAGATGGAGACAAAATGAAGTAATAAAGGTAAAGAGAGGAAAATGTTTGATCAAGGTGCAACTTTTTTCTTTACCTTTAGGGATAAGAAGATGGTGTGTAAAGGGGCTGTCTACTTTTGTATGCTGGAATCTGACACCTCTGTGGAGCAACTTGTGGGTAGAGTCAAATGATAACTGTATGTAGCTCAGATGATTCCAAAGGTTGATCAATGTCAATTTGCAAATCGGGCAGTTAGGAAGTAGTAGAAGCAATATTAAAAATGGATGTGTCTTTTCCTCTCTCGATGGTATTGGCTGGTGCAGGGGCGGACTGACAACTCATGGGGCCCCTGGGCAATAGGGGATCATGGGGCCCCTGTGTCCTTGCCCACAGCCAAAAAAGCCTATGAAAAAGCCAATGAAAGGTACCAGGGGCATCTCATGGGGCCCCCTACTGACCCCGGGCCCTCGGGCAGTGCCCGAGTGCTCGAATGGTCAGTCCGCTCCTGGGCTGGTGATTTCACTAACATTTTAGATGAATCTCTGGACTTCCTCAATCCATTCAGACCTCTTTCATCTGATTTGTTACTTTGAGCAATGCTAACCTACAGAGGTGTGGAGGCTAAACATCCTCAGGTCAGAAGTTTTTCTTATCTGTTACATGCACATAAAATCTCATTTCACATAGATCTGGTGTTTGGGAACAGGTCATACAGTATATGCAAATTGTGGCTAATATCTCGTATCTACTTGGGGGCCTGTCTGATCATACTCAGTTGTCTGTCACATTTAACCTCCCCTCCAAACACACAGGCTGACCCTGAAAGCTGACCAAGGGTTTCCAACATTAGCTAACTACACAGTTTACCCCTAAACTGCAGACCTTTTTGCCTGAGAATCTTCACTGCATGTCTGAGCAGTTGCTGGGACACTTATAATACAGTTATGTGGGGAGAATACATTTCATCAATTAAATCTGCCCACACAGGGCACAATGCTGCTCTGTGACAATTGCAAGAAACCTAGAGATGATGTGTTGACCTTCATGCCTCAATCTACACATGACCAATCTAACCTAGCCATCCTTTAGGAAGAGGTCTGAGTCTCTATTAGAGCAAGGTGATAAGAATGGGAAAGGATTAGCTTTATTAGTTGGAGTCAGGGTTGAGGATGGATCTGTGTTTACAGATCCTGATGTAATAATGAGCACCCTATTAAAGTTGCTGTAAACACCCAAGCCTTTTTTTAACCTTAATGCACCTTGCTGTTCCTTCCCCTCCCTAACACTTTCCTGTGTCTTGTGTTCCTAGCTGCAAGTCGTTTCCCCTCTCTTCCTGGTCCCACTTCCTGAGCCCAGCTTGGGAGCGAGCCTGCACATCTGCCACCATAGCAAGAAGATGAGGAGCCTAGAGTGCTGGTGGGGGATCCCAAAAGAAGGGGTTTGGGGCCACTCTGTTCAATATCATTGCACAGAGCAGGTAAGTATGACATGTTTATTATTTTAGCTAAAACAAACATTTAAAATCACTTTAAGCTGGCCATATATTAATCAAAATGTGGCCAGTTCAGCAGAGACAAGGTGAATTTCCATCCATCTATGGCCTTTTCCATTCAGGAATATACAAAAATAGTACTGACCCAGATGCAAATCAAAGATGGCCGCCGGGGCCCCTCACCGCCGGCGCCACGAGGGGCCCCGGCGGCCATCTTTGATTTGCATCTGGGTCAGTACTATTTTTGTATGTTGGATTTTTTGCTATCCTGTGCCTATAATAAAGATACCCAAGGATATTACACTATGTGGCCCTTTCTATTTATTTGAGTTCTGGTGAGAACCGGCCAAATCCACAGAAAAGCTGCACTTATCCGGCTACCAGGCCATGAGGGATAGGCTGACCAGATCTGACCAGACCAGGATGATGACACAGGAGGTCCAGTGATATTTACACAAATGCGCATAAAGATTGCGTATCTGGTGAGTGCGCAGTCGTTATATTTTATCACCTGACGGTCCCTAGCATTGGACGTCTGAAGATCATCCTGGATCTTAAGAGCACTCCTCCATTGGACTGTTTCACTTCCTTCACTCCATAGCCACCTATCAGTGGCGTTATTAACACACAGTCACTATTATTATTATTGTGTATTATCGGTGGTTATTCATTATTGTTTTGCTAAGTTATATAGTGCTGCACCTCCCCCCTTTTTTATATTTATGTCATTGAAGGTTTGATACGGTGCCTTTTTTGGTGTACAGCCGCTGCTTATTATATTATATATTTACATAAGCGCTCACTTATCTTCTGCTTTTCTTACTTTTGAATATCAACTGATAGGTTTGCTAAGGTTTACTTGAATAACTATGCTGTACAATATGTTTCATATGCCTTCTGTACTTCAATGGGCCCCAGATTTGTTTCCTGTTGAGTTATACCTCAGTACCTGTGGAGGGTAGGGAGACAAGGTTAGCTGACTTTGGATGAAACTGCACGTGGATGGAAATTTTTGCATCTGACTCTGTGTCCATGGAGTATATGGGTTTGGGGACTTGTTTTACGCTAGCCATAAACAATGCAAACTCTGTCCAGTTCTTGTCTGAAATTTGCTTAGTATGTTGACCTGTTGGCCATGTCCTGTCCAGCCTCATTCAACAGAAAAAGCAAAGGACTCATTGCTGGCCTAAATTGTGCAGAGACAATCAATGAGGATAGCGGAACCCACCAAGCACTTAACACCCAGGAATATCTTTATTGCATGCAGAAAGTTCAAGCAAACATTATTCAATAGGGACCCATGTATGTCAAGCAATGTCTGAAACAAAAAGTCACTAACTGTATTTCTGTCATGAAGAAAGGAGAATATATTAATTAAATTGAAACCCTACCCAAGCCTTCACTTTCAGTCTTGGCATAGCTTCTTAGAACAATAAAGAGGGGTTGTGTCCCCATCTCCCTGCCCCAAACACCTCTACTGGTTTTGTACAGTGGGGAAAGATTGAAACTTCTATGGTTTTTATCCAATGCCTACCAAAACTTAAATATCTGTTTGTATCTACATGTCAGCACAAGTCTTGGCTATTGGAGGACAGGCAGACTGTTCTCCCAGCACATCCAGAAAACTGACCACACTGGGATAGATGTGCTCTTATGCTTAGCGTGGTCAGTTTGAAATAGGAAAGTAGGGAGACTGGCAGGACCACCAGGTATTTCACACAAAGGAAGAAATACAAAGAGAACAGGATACTTTTTAATACAAGTACACGCTACAACAGACACATATCAGGAATATGAAATGTTGGGGTAACATACTATTTAAATAGGTCCATGCTTCAGTATGAACCAGATTCCTACTGTAGGACTTACCTAAATCAGCCACAGTCCACAAAATCTTACCAATAACATTCTTTGTTTCAACGAGTGAACAGTTACTATGTGGTTCAAGAAGAACTAATATCCTAAAAATCTGTAGCCATCTGCTCCATTAACTCTTAAAAAACTCACATAGAACAAGAAAAACATTTATTGCACCATGGGATAATAACTTTATTTGCTATTGGTTCTGACTTATTCCACTATGACATGCTGGGTAGGAGCATGTCACAATTTGTTTTTAAATTCTTCAGCATGCATCTGTCTGTTACAGAAGTGAGGACCCCTCCCCAAAACAGTCTTTTTTTTTAGAAAAAAAATGAATTTGTTAAGTTTCTATTATTATAAAGTTTTGCTTTTAATATTGTTTTTATTAGTTTATCTGCAAAACAGCGTAATGTTATTATTTGGAAATGTGCATTGGTCAGCGATCTCTAGGTGGTGCTATACACCCTTGCTTCATTTCCCTTTATTTCCCAGAGTTACCACATATTCCCCATTTCTGCGTCATGTAAAGGGTCCAGGCGACCTCTGCAGTCAAGTACTTGTCTACTTCTCTGTTTATATTTGTATTTCTCAACTAGAGAAATGTACTTTGTTATGCAATGCTTAGGTTATCTCAATGGTAGCAGCACTCTTTACCTGCGATCTATGTCAAGCATTATTCTATAGGTGTATTACTGAAGAGTGATATGTACTGTATATAGGACAGAAACCCCTGCTGAGCTGGAACTTCCAAACTGCAATGATCCTTTAAACTGGGGAAAATAAAATAAAAAGAAACACAAATTTGGCCTCAAACAGTGATCACTCAGAATTCTTCTTTAATTTATCTGATAACAAAAGGTAAAACCTCATTGGTTTATTCCATTTTTGTTCTCATATTACTTGCTCCAATTTTTATTTATCATCCTCTTGCTTACTCTCAGGTACAAGGGAATGTCCCCACTTCATTTTTTAATGCAATATTGTGATCTGAGAAGCCCTGTTGGTACTGCAGGAGAGCTGTTCCCAAATACACCCACTGCACACTTAGGAACGTTTTATATTTGTGGTCGGGGGGGGGCAGTAAAGATAGGTGGAATCCCCTCTATGTGGACATTGTATTTTCCAAAATGTCCCTTCTAAATTGCCTGATAGACTTGCAAAATCTTGAACAGTGTATGGCCAACTTAAGTCTAAACTGCTGAAATGTAAAGGTTTTAAAGCATTATCCACTTCAAATTTTGGGTATCATAGTTTTCCACAGTCTTGTAAGAATTTGCAATTTAAATGCAGAATATACTTCATACTTATTAAGTCCACAAAGTCTTACACCTAACATTACATTCAAATATTATGTTGCTTTGTAGTGCACTAAAAAATGGTTGTCCCTTTTTTCTTTTTTTTTTTACTAAACATCCACTTGAGTTCCGGAAGGTTTTCCCCTTCATAACCGGGCCATTTTTTCCTATTTAGCACTACGCTAATTTAACTGGTAATTACGCAGTCATACAATGCTGTACCCAAACAAAATTCATATAATTTTTTTCACACGAATAGAGCTTTATTTTAGTGGTATTTGATCACCACTGGGTTTTTTATTGTTTGTGATATAAGTGAAAAAAGACCAAAAATTAAAAAAAAATGATTTTCTGCCTTTAAATCATATCCAATGAAAAATAATAAAAAAAATCTAATTTCTTCATAAAGTTAGACCAAAATGCTACATGTCTTTGGTAAAACAAAAATCTAAATGAGTGTATATTGATTGGTTTGTGTGAAAATTATAGCGTCTACAAACTATTGGATATTCTGTATATATTGGAATTTCAGTGTATTTATTTATTTTTATACTACTAATGGCTGTGACCAGTGACTATGTGGGGCTGCAATAGTGTGGTGGGCAATCTAACACTAAGTGATGCTGTGGGAAATTAACTGCCACTGACATCTCTAATGACACTGGTGCAGTGATCAGTGATAATACTATATGCTGCCACTGTACTAATAACACTGGCTGGGAAGGGGTTACCTTGTAGGGCGATCAGAGCCCTGTGTTGATTGTCACTACATGGCTCTGGACTGTGATTGGACACAGCCGATCAGCAGGTCCCGGCCATTAATCATTGGCCTGGACCTGCTGAAAGACTCCTGAAAAGCGCCCGAAATCCAGAAACAAGCAGCGACGTACCAGTACATTGCTGTGCCTGTAGCTGCCATTCTGCCACAGTACATGTACTGTGGTGGGTCGGCAAGTAGATATGTTACAAAATATATTAATTTAATTAAGTATTACACAAATATTGTGTAACAAAATATTGGGACTACATGTTTTTATTCTAGTATAGAAATAATATAAAATGTATAGTGTATCAATGGTTCAGGCTGGTGGTGATGGTGTAATAGTGAGGGATATTTTCTTGGCACTAGCAAGGTGTACCTAATAAAGTGGCTGGTGAGTGTAAAGCTGCACACCAGGCAGGAGCAAAGCATACAAGTAAAAATGACTGCAGACTGGAGTTCAGCAAGAAACACAATCTGTTGTTTCCTAGTAGGGAGCTATGTGAGGTGAGTATTTCTTCATTTTACGACACAGAAGAGACAATCAAGTAAGGGGTTTGCATTTATTTTCTTGGAAATCTATTTTAGCTCATGCTTAAAAATGGTGTAAAAATCCTTCCCATGATACATATACCATGGATGCAGTAAACGCCCATGTGACGATACAATACTACTCAATGTAGAACTGGGGCAATGGAGGTTTTCTTCCCAATATTTTCCTAGTGTGGGAATAGGTCATTTTACGCTATTTTTGAATGCTTTCAATAACCAAACCAGTCGTTACATTCAGGAATTCTCAGAGCTCCAATAAATATCACAATCAGGGTTTGGCATTCAGTGTTTCTTACTAACCTTTCATTGAAGAGCCCCATACTTCTTTCCTCTTTCACAGAGATATTAAATTCCTCAGTTACTGGAATGTCCTCCTCTTGTGACTGCGATGACCTCAATTTATATTGACATTTCTCATGTGAACTCCATGTATAGCTGCCTTCCATGAGTGAGACTCGGGTGCCGTAACTTAGAAATTTCCTGGGGTGAATCATTTTTCATGTGTGGGAATTCTCTCTAAACTGTTGGTGGTGAATTGGAGACTTACTGCTAAAGGTAGAAACTTACTTTTCTGGTCTAACGTCTTGATTTTTTTTACACCTCCGTTATTTGTAGTAAAAGCTGTACTCCAGGTAAACCTCTAAATGCACAGATGAAATACATATACTTCTTTGGGAGCTGTGTTACCCGATAACCCCCTGCTACCACCATCAAGCAACCACCCTATCCTGTCTCATGCAATGAAGGAGCTTAGGGGACTGGGGACAACAGAGCTTAATCATCAATATCTCTGCTTGGGATCACACAACCAGTTTCTCAGCCTTTCGTTCCTTCCCTGGCACCAGTGCCCAGTTCTTTCTACTAGAGCTCTATCTTAACATACAATTTCAGCTTAACATAATAATGTATCCCAGAAGTTTTGGGCACCAATTCACAAAAAGAACATTGGGGAACTTGAGAAAGCACAGAGAAGGGCAACCAAACTGATAAGAGGCATGGAGGAGATCAGCTATGAGGAAAGATTAGAGGAACTGAATTTATTCTCTCTTGAGAAGAGGAGATTAAGGGGGATATGATCAACATGTATAAATACATCAGTGGTTCACATAGTGAACTCCGTGTAGAGTTATTCACCCTGAGGTCATCACAGAGGACAAGGGGGCACTCTTTACATCTGGAGGAAAATAAATTTAATCTCCAAACACGGAAAGGTTTCTTCAGAGTGACAGCAGTGAAAATGTGGAATAGGCTTCCTCAAAAGTTGGTTCTGGCCAGCTCAGTGGATTACTTCAAAAAAGACCTGGATTCTTTCTTAGATACACAGAGCATAACTGGATACTAACATTTATAGGTAAATTTGATCCAGGGAATATCCAATCGCCTCTCAGGGGATCAGGAAGGAATTTTTATCTCAGCAGGAGCAAATTGGATCATGCTTTGCTGTTTTTTTTGCCTTCCTCTGGATCAACTGTGGGTATAGGATTATAACTTTTTTTTTTTATATAGTTGAACTGGATGGACTTTTGTCTTTTTTCAGCCAGACTAACTATGTAACTATGTAAGAAGGAGCCACTTGATGTATCAGGTTCTTGTGATATGACTCTGCAAACAGATTTGTCCCTTCTGACACACCTGGCCGGGTAGAGTATTGCTGCAATTATCTATACATGAACAAATATAAATATCCTGCACACAGCTATGAAAAGGCATCAGGAAATGGACACCAAACTACCCGGTAGTTAACTGCAAATAAAGTATATTGTCACAAGTCAAGAGTAAGTATCTGTACATGAATGAATCAATAAGTAGAAAGAAATGTTATCACTCTAAATAGATTATCAGTGATGAGATTGTAGTGACTCTGTCTTAACAGAGATAATACAGAAGGATATTAATCAAAGAAACACATTAGCAGTAACAGTAGCAAAAATAAAAATCACCAGCAAACTGTTAGTCTTATCATACACCAATCAGTGAACATCCCAAAGTAGTGTACTTCGTATACAGCCTACAAAAGGTGTCCCTGACTATGGGCAGTGGGTGATCATCTCACAAGCTTCTGTTGGTGATATGATTGGGCACAGTCTTTAATACTGTCCCTGTAAAGATTCTGCATGCAGTAGATTAATGTTCCTATGGAAAGGTTAGCCCCTTTCTGTTAGCAGCGGTACTGTGAACCCACACAAGCAGCCGCTCACCAGTGCGCTTGGCAGACTCTGGTCCAGGTACTTGGCAGACAGGAACTCCTCTGGTGTTGTCCTCAGCCTCAGTCTCCTCTCTGGCTCCCAACCTCTTTAGTCGTAGTCTCTGCTCCAGGACAAGTCCCTTCTGCAGGATGTACTCAGCAAGCGGAGATGCATCTCTTCCAGTTACCTTGCAGCAAGGGGAAATACTTTGCCAGGGAAAACTGTTCTCTCTCCTCCCCTTTCTCACTTCTCCCCTGGGGATTGTAGTCTCTCCTCCAACTGCTTCCACAACAGAGTTCTCTTTACACACTACTTCTCCCATGAACCAGCATAGACAACTTGTGGGAATCTGCAGCATGGTGCGGGCAGGGAAAACACACAGAATCTGTTTCCAGTAAAAACTTGAAACTTGTTATAAGTTAATTACCAACATTACAAATACCCTAGTAGGAGAGCACTGGGAAATAGCTCATAGTTCAGTGCAGTCAGATGTGGCTGAGGAGAGGTGTTTGTTTCAGAGGATGAAAAGCAGCCTGGTCAGTTCGGTTTCAAGAGGGGAGACTTCTGTCCAGGTCATTAAGTCCCTAGACTGTCCCTTCTCCTCTGGAACCTTTCCCTAACACTAGTTACATTCCCTAGCAAGAGAGGTCTCTCTTCCCCACTTGCAGAATGCAAACCAAAGCCAAGGAGCAGGGACTTATAAAGACCTTGCTGACCTAAAATAGCCACCAAGGATCATATGGCTGAAGTGTAGCCAACCAGAATGCTGATCCATTGACCCAGAAAACCATAGAGAATTTGTGTTTCTCCTGGGCTTCCTCATCAGGCTGTGGTACCACTCAGGTCAAGCACCACCTACAGAGACGAAAACAGACTGCACCTGCCTACAAACTTGTCTGCATCAACAAGTCTTTTAGTCCTTATGTCCCACCAGCTTCCTCTAGCGGATGGAAGTGGAACAGAACTGACTAATTCAGCATGACAGACCTGTGTGAGCATAAGAGCAGCTTCAGCACAGTGCCTTTATAGTTGCTCCACCTGGCCAGTTAAGTAACTGGTTGCAATTACAATTCACCAGAACTGCTAGTTCTGTCAGGTGTAGCTATGGAGCAGTTCAAGGAATGCAGAGAAGGAGGCATTGGAGAGAACAAGTCCTGTTGTCTCAATACCAATAGGCACTGAATCCCACATTTATTTTAGCATGACAATGCTGTCCAGACAAATATTCAGAAAATGCTTTGTGCAAAGACATCCACCTGTGCAGGAATAAGCAATTAAAGTCCACATATAGATACGGACTGCAGTCACCAGACCATAAGATTTCAAAAGTCCCTAATGTCACCAAGAGGTTAATATGCACCTAGAAGTATATTCCCTGTGTTCCAAATCTTCCCAGTCGAAGGACCCACATGTCTCTAACTGTTGTATCACCAGGGGGATACAGTTAAGTAAGCAGTGCAATTTATTCAAAATGTATTATGGTTAAATGGTATTAAACCCTAAATATTTGATAGAAATTACCACAGTACACCTTAGCCCCAACCTTGCCTGCTACTTCTTCTTCTTAAAATCCCATTCTTTTTTAAATGACCTAGTCCAAAAAACCCTGCTCTGGTGTCCTGTTCTTAGTTGGCTCCAGTGCTTGCAATGTTCTATCCAAGAGAGAAACTCAAATGCTGATGTTTAGAACTCTGCTTGTGCCAACATGCACAAGCAGCCAGATAGGACTGGCCAGTGCACATGTGCACGATAGCCCTTGCAGTTATAGGACTTGTAGCCCCAAGGAGGAGGATTAGGGGGTGATCACTGAACTTGTGAGTTGGCATTTCTCAACAAAAAGTTTGAGGAAGTGGCACAAAGCTAGCTGGAGGTTGGCAGTTGCAAATAGGCCTTGTTGTAAGTTTACTTTTTCTACCTACAGATAGTTACAGATGTAGTTATGTAGCCATCCTGCCTTGAGCAGGAGTGTTTTCCTAATTTAGAATGCTTGGATGTTTTCACAGTCAATGATAATTTTGTAGTTGCCCTGGCTGAGACCTATTTAGTTCAGCCTTGCTGTCAATTCTTTCTGCTGTCAGTAGAGAGAAGAGTTAGCACTTGAGTTTAGGAACAGGTGTACACTTTAGTTCATGTCCTTTTCTGAGCCAGCCAGTAGGAGTTTCATTGCCAGTGGAGCATTATGGGAACAAATATTTGGGGTGACCTGGAGCAGAGTCTTTTTTCTCCCCAGGCTTGGGCCTGCAGAGGTGTACTGCTGTGCTGCTGTCTCTCTAGGCCTGCTGCCTGAAGAGACCTATCTGTGCCTGAAGCTGCTGGGGGGAAGCTGGATGCAGGATGGAGTCCCGGAGGAGGATCCAACTGGAGTTGTTTGTAGGGTTTTCCACTGGAACCTCATGAGTAGGAGCTGGTTGACTCTCCTAGAGAAGAAGATTATAGTTGTCCACATAGTCTGCTGAAAGATGCTAGAATGCAGAAGTATTGGTCTGCAGAGTATGTGAGAAGTCATCTCAAAGCGAGTGTGAAAGAGGACTTAGTTGATGGAGAGTGTAATGAGGCTGAAGCATTATGGGTGGAACTGCACATGGGTGTGCGTACTACAAAGGTAATCATTGGAGTTTGTTATAGGCCACTAGTGTTATTGAGGAGGTGGAGACTTAGTTCCTTGCACAGATCAAAAGGGTTGCAAGGGCTGGGACAGTGATAATAATGGGGTATTTTAACTACCCAGAAACTGACTGGAGTAATGGCACTGCAGGAACAGCTAAAGGGCATAAATTCATAAACCTATTACAAGATAACTTTATGGTATAGTTCATAAAGGCCCCAACTAGGAATGATGCTCTGCTGGACCTGGTAAATTCAAACCATGCAGAGCTTATTGCTAATCTTCATATAAAAGAACATCTGGGTAGCAGTGGCCATAACATGATTTCATTTAATGTTAGCTGTAAACAACAAGCAAATACGGGAAAGATAAAAACACTCAACTTTAAGAGAGCTAGCTTTCCAAGGATGAGGGATGCTTTCCAAGACTTAGATTGGGAGGGAATATTGACATCAATGAACACAGAACAGAAATGGGAGTTCTTCAAAAAGACTGTATGTGAACATACTGCAAAATATATTTCTATGGGCAACAAGCTTAGAAGACTAAGAATCAAACCTATGTGGCTTACAGCCAAAGTTAAAAAAGCTATAGATAATAGGAAAAGAGCTTTTATAAAATATAAATATGAAGGAACGCTATCATTGTTTAAATGTTACAAAGAATATAACAGAATATGTAAAAAGGAGATCAAAGCTGCAAAAATGGAAAACAAATGACAGATTGCAAAAGATAGCAGGACCAACCCCCAAAAATTCTTAAAATATATTAATAGTAAAAATAATCTAGAGTGGTTGACTGGGGACAAAGAGAAGGAAAATATATTAAATACATTTTTCAGCTCTGTGTATAGAAAGGAGCATGGGGGAGCTCATGTCCATAGTAGAGATGATATTTTTATTTATTTATGGTACTTATATAGCACTGTCAACTTACGCAGTGCTTTACATGTGTGTGTATATATATTGTACATTCACATCAGTCCCTAACAATCAAGGGGCGTACAATCTAAGGTCCCTAACACACATTCATACGGATGCATACTTGGGCCAATTTAGAGAGGAACCAATTAACCTATACACATGTCTTTGGAGTGTGGGAGGAAACCAGAGTACCCAGAGGAAACCCACACAGGCACAGGGAGAAAATGCAAACTCCAGGCAGGTGGTGCTGTGGTTGGAATGTGAACCAACGACCCTAGTACTGCCAGTCACTGTGCTGCCCATCGACACAGCCCCAAATGATCCACAATGGTTCAAAATTGATATGGTCCAGAAATATTTAGATAGAATAAAGGTGAATT
Source organism: Staurois parvus (assembly GCF_062004578.1). Classification (NCBI taxonomy): domain Eukaryota; kingdom Metazoa; phylum Chordata; class Amphibia; order Anura; family Ranidae; genus Staurois; species Staurois parvus. The sequence goes on from NW_028317848.1 coordinate 5,468,226, forward strand.
AAGCCCCTGGACCGGATGGCATACACTCATGGGTCCTTAAAGAATAGAGCTCTGTCATTTCAAAGCCATTGTTTCTAATTTTTAGGGTCTCTTTAATGACTGGCATAGTACCACTGGATTGGCATAAGGCCAATGTGGTGCCTATATTTAAAAAGAGATCAAAGTCTTTACCAAGTAACTATAGACCTGTCAGTTTAACCTCTATAATTGGAAAGATATTGGAGAGTTTAATAAAAGACCACATAGATGAGTTCTTGCTGGAAAAAAATATTTTAAGCAACAGACAGCATGGATTCATGAAAGACAGAAGTTGTCAAACAAATCTGATTTCTTTTTATGAGGAGGTGAGCAAACCATGGACAGAGGGATGGCGGTGGACGTGGTATACTTGGATTTTGCAAAAGTGTATGTCACAGTTCCCCACAAACGACTAATATGTAAGGTAAAGTCTAAAGGCTTGGAAAAATAATTTTCTAAATGGATAGAAAACTGACTAAAAGACTGAATTCAGAGAGTAGTGGTTAATGATTCATACTCTGAATGGTCTGGGGTCGTCAGTGGTGTACTTCAAGGTTCAATGTTGGGACCCTTACTTTTTAACCACTTCCCGACTGGCCGTTGCATATAAACAGCCGGACGGTGGCAGTGCAGGGTCGGGTGGCCGTTTATAAACGGCCTCCCCGCACCCTGCTTGTGCGCGCTCCCTGGGAGCGCGCAGCACCGCGATCCGGTGCCCGCTGTGTCCTCCGGACACAGTGAAACACTGATCGTCGGACGGGACCTCTGTACGAGGTCCCGATCATGTGATCACTGATTGGCCAATCAGTGATCACATGCAAAGTAGTAAGCAAGATGTCACTTGTGACATCATTGCTTACTACGTGTGAAATCTGGGAATGATCACAGAGGTCACATGGTACAAGCCTATTCACAACAGGCTTGTACCATGTGACAAGCTGTGACCAATCACAGCTCACTCAGTACTTCTCAATGAGTGCAAGAATGCACACAGAGAGAAAGAGAAATGATTGCTTTTACATCCTATATGGGTGTAAAAGCAATGTGTAAAAAAAAAAAAAAAATCTTCATCACCCCCCACAAGTAGTACAGTGTCACCATTGTGACACTGTACTGCTAGGGTGACAGTATGTAAAAAAATAAAATAAAATAAAAAATAATAATATAAAAAAACAAAATAAAAATGTAAAAAAAAATGTTTAAAAATTATAATTTTTGGTTATAAACTAATTTGGATTTTTTTTTTACTAAAAAGATAACGGAATAAATTTTGGCAAAGATTTATGATGAAATATTATTTATTTGCAAAATTTTATAAAAAAAACACTTTTTTTCAAAAATTTTGGACTTTTTCATCTACATAGCAAAAAAAATAAAAATCCAAGCGGTGAATAAATACCACCAAAATAAAGCTTTATCTGTCTCAAAAAAATTGTAAAAAATTCATATGGTTACAGTGTTGCATGACCGCGCAATTGTCATTCAAAGCGTGGTAGCTCTGAAAGCTGAAAATTGCCCTGGTCAGGAAGGGGGTAAAAGTGTCCGGTCTGGAAGTGGTTAATATATTTATAAATGATATAGGGTCTTGGATTAAAAATCCCATTTCAGTCTTTGCAGATGACACCAAGCTGTGCAGTGGAATAACGTCCTTACAGGATGTCTCCAATTTACAAGCCGACCTCAATGCACTGTTAAATTGGGCAACTGAGTGGCAAATGAGGTTTAATGTTGATAAATGTAAGGTGATGCACTTGGGGCTAAGAATATGCATGCATCATACATACTAGGGGGGGTACAACTGGGGGAATCAATGGTGGAGAAGGATCTGGGGGTTCTGGTAGATCACAAGCTCAATAATGGCATGCAATGCCAAGCTGTGGTTTCTAAAGCAAGCAAAATCCTCTCTTGTATTAATAGAGGTATGAACTCCAGAGAGAGATATCATCTGGAATATGCAGTTCAGTTTTGCACACAAATTCATAAAAAGAATATCAAGGAACTGGAGAAAGTGCAGAGAAACAGGCAACCAAACTGATAAGAGGCATGGAGATGCTCAGTTATGAGGAAACTGAATTTATTGTCTCTTGAGAAGAGGAGATTAAGGGGCGATATGATCGACATGTATAAATACATCAGCGGTTCATATAGTGAACTTGATGTAGAGCTATTCACCCTGAGGTCATCACAGAGGACGAGGGAGCATTCTTTACGTCTGGAGGAAAAGAGATTTAATCTCCAAATACGGAAAGGTTTCTTCACAGTGAGAGCTGTAAAAATGTGAAATAGACTCCCTCAAGAGTTGGTTCTGGTCAGCTCAGTAGATTGCTTTTAAAAAGTCCTGGATTCTTTCTTAGATACACAGAATATAACTGGATACTAACATTTATAGGTAAAGTTGATACAGGGAATATCATATTGCCTCTCGGGGGATCTGGAAGGATTTTTCTCCACTGCAGGATCAAATTGGATCATGCTTTCCTGGGGTTTTTTGCCTTCTTCTGGATCCACTGTGGGTATAGAATTATATTTTTTTTCTTCCCTTTTATGGTTGAATTAGGTGGAATTGTGTCTTTTTTTAGCCAGACTAACTATATAACTATGCATCTATGGTCCTGACTTGAAGGCTCTTTCCTGTACAGCAGCATGTGGAGTCCTGGAGTTCTGCAGAAGGTTCTAGAGCACCTGAAACTCTTTTCCTTCTCTTCTTTGATGCTGTAACCAATACATTTTAAGATTAAATCTTAATTTCATGAAAGTGAGAGGTACCCAATCTTTGCAGACTCTCTCATCATATGCCTCAGCCCCGAGGTGATATGTCAGTCCACCCTGTCCCTGCAGGGCCCACTAGCCTTTGGGGGTTGGGGAAAGGAGGTGCTTCAATTATATTGTAGAAGGTTAAGCTTATGTAACACTTAAAAAACAATACAATTCTAATCTCTATGATATAACATGGAGCGCCATACGCTGCTCGTATCTACTGTGTATGTACTGTATACTGGTATATAACAAAGTGTTTCACGTCACAAACTCAACCCTACGTGCTTGCAAGGGATTTCCGGCAAGAAGATTCGCAATTGTGAACGATTGTGCGCGAAAAAGATCCTGCAGAATTGCCAGTTGTGTGCAGGCGCGCAGGAATGCGCGATCGCGCACATGCACGCACACGTGTACATGCACGCACACGTGTACATGCACAGCGAAGATTGGCGCCAGATGGGCTTTTTAAGAAGGGCCTCTGCTCAGGTACAGTGCTAACTGGTCTTCAGCTCCCCCCTGTGTCCTGCTTACTCCTGTACAATTCCTTTGTTGCTGACCCGGCTTGTTCCTGACCCGACTCCGATTACTCTCCTGCTCCTGGTTCCTGACTTTGGCTCTGCTCCTGACTTTGGCTTTTCCTTCTGATTCTGTACCACGCTGCCCGACTGTTGATGACTCCGGCTATCCTATGACCCTGCTCCTGTCCTGTGTCCTGGCTTACCTATATTGCTCTGCTGCACATCAGGCACTACACAGAACCTGCTCTGTCTGCTACTATGGTGCCCAAATCAGAGGATACTCTGCCTACCAAGGTCACCACCTACAAGAGCCGCAAGCAACAACCACTGGCGCTCTTGTCCCCCTGGTCCCTAGACTCCCTCTGTTCCAACCTCATCGGGGTCAGGGCTAGTGACACAAGAAAGGCCGACCTTGTCAATTCAGTCTCCCTTCAGGTACGTGACAGTACCAGTCAGCCAATGATGGAGTCTGAAAAGGAGGCCTCGCAACTGGGGGACATTCACCAATCAGTAACTACCTTGTCCAACGTGATACATGATTTACAGAAAAACTTTCAACACCTGGAGAGTAAACTGTGAACCGACTCTAATCTCCTCATAGACACAGATCTCATGGCCACCTTTGATGCAGTCACTCAGACAGAGACCAGTATGATCTTTGAAACCTCTGCCCTACCGGAACCCCGGGGTGCCTACGCCTGAGTTCTTTACAGGAGACCGCAGGAAGTTCAGGACTTTTCGTAACTCCTGTGAGTTATATTTTTCCCTGCTCCCCAGGACCTTCTCGTCATCTAACACTAAGGTGGGATTTATTATCACACTTCTTAGAAATTAACCTCAGTCCTGGGCTTACCATCTCTGTGAACAACATGATCCGGCCCTAGCTTCAGTGGACTTATTCTTTACAGCGATGGCACAAATCTATGATGACCCCTTCCGGTGCAAAACCGCTGAAACTATGCTCAGTAAGCTACAGCAAAGCCCGACACCTGTGGAAGAATATGTCACTGATTTCCGCATCTGGAGTTCTGATACTCAGTGGAACGAGTCTGCTCTCCGGTATCAGTTCTGTCTCGGTCTTTCTGACACCCTGAAGGATGAGCTGGCCCGAGTGGGGGTACCAACCAGGTTGGAGAGTCTGATAGACCTGACAATTCATATTGACCGTCGGATTCGGGTAAGGCAGGGTGAGAGGACTAACGGGAAGATTCTAATATGCTCCGAAATTGGGCCCTCTACGAATGTTGTTTCATCAGAATCGCCCAGCAATCTAGCCAGGAGAAGTTTCTGGAGACTGCAGTTATCCGCAGCAGAACGCCTTCGACGGCAGAAGTCCAACCTCTGCCTCTACTGTGATGATTCGGGTCATTTCGTGGCTACCTGCCCAGCAAAATCTCATAAGCCCTCTCCCAACTGTTTCTACATGATGCACCCTCAAGAGGCAAGCCGGACGCATCTCTCTTTTCATCTGCAGCTACAGCTGGCCGAAAGGACAGTCACAGTCCCAGCCATTATAGACTCGGGGGCTTGTAGCTGTTTTATGGATGCTCACTTCACTACTCAAAACCAGATTCCACTCCGTACCAAAGCACAAAGACTTGCAGTTCATCTGGCAGATGGATCTGGTATCAGTTCTGGCCCTGTAACACAGGAAACCGTGCCAATATTCTGCTACTCTCCTTCAGGACACCAGGAATTCCTATGTCTAGATATTATTGCCTCCCCGATTCTTCCAGTTATTCTCGGCATGCCTTGGCTAAGAGCCCACAAGCCAACCATCAATTGGTTGTCTGGAGAAATCTTCTTTCCTTCAGAATATTGTCTGACTCACTGCACTCCTAAAGAGACAAATGAGGCAACTCCTCTTCTCAGCATTCACTCTGATCCTGAAACCATGAAACTTGTTCCTGTAGTATATCACGAGTAGCTGGACGTGTTCAATAAGAAAAGTGCCAACACCCTTCCTCCTCATCGCTCCTATGACTGTCCAATTGAACTCCTGCCCGGCGCCGAAATTCCTTTTCGTAGAATTTATCCTTTACCTGAAGCCGAATTAGAGGTCCTCCGGGAATATATATAGACGAAAGTTTGGAAAAAGGCTTTATTCGGCCGTCTACATCACCAGCAGGAGCTGGCATCTTCTTTGTTGAGAAGAAAGATCACACTCTTAGACCTTGTATTGACTACCGTGACCTAAACAAGATAACGATCAAGAATCGTTATCCCCTTCAATTGATCCCCAAATTATTTTAAAGGCTGCGAGGAGCATGCTCCTTCTCAAAACTGGACCTGAGGGGCGCTTACAACCTAGTGAGAATTCGGGAAGGTGACGAATGGAAGATGGCCTTTAGAACCCGATTTGGGCACTTTGAATATCTAGTAATGCCTTTTGGTCTCTGTAATGCCCCAGCAACCTTCCAACACCTGGTAAATGATATATTTAGAGACTATCTGGATCTATTTCTAATCGTTTATCTGGACGACAACCTGGTTTTCTCCAGTTCCATAGATAGTCATCAGGGTTTACGTAAAGAAAACTCTGAATAGACTACGCCAGCATCGCCTTTACGCAAAAGCCGAGAAATGCGAATTCGAGAGGCAATCTATCCAGTTCCTTGGGCTTGTGATCACTTCTGAGGGCATTTCTATGGACCCCCAAAAGGTGTCCGCCGTCTTAGAATGGCCCATCCCAGGAGACAGGAAAGCAGTGCAGCGCTTTATAGGATTTGCAAACTTCTATAGGAAATTTATCAAGAACTTCTCTGGAATCATCGCATCAGTGACATAGCTCACCAGGCAGCATACTCCCTTTAAGTGGACTCCTGAGGCCCAAATAGCCTTTGAGCAATTAAAAACTATGTTCTTGTCCGCACCTATCCTGAAGCATCCTGACCCTGCTCTAGCTTTTGTCCTTGAAGTGGACGCTTCGGAGAACACGGTTGGAGCCATATTGTCACAAAGACAGGGACTCAAATCCCTTCTGCACCCTGTCGCATTTTTCTTCTGAAAATTAAGTGTTAAGTAATTAAGGAATTATGATGTTGGTGACAGAGAGTTACTAGCCATTAAGGCAGCATGGGAAGAATGGCGCTATTTGCTGGAGGGAGCATCTCATCCTATTCTCATCTTCACAGATCATAAAAACCTAGAGTACCTGAAAACGGCAAAACGCCTCAGGCCATGACAAGCATGATGGGCATTATTTTTCTCTTGCTTCGTTTTCCATCTGACGTTCCATCCTGGATCTAAGAATGGTAAACCTGACGCACTCTCCCGTATGTTTCCCGACCCAATTGTGCAGTCTGAACCCGACACAATTTTGCCAGCCAAAAACTTCTTACTCCTCCAGACGGACCTTGTCACGCAAATAAAAGAAGCCGTGGATAATCATCCACCTCCCATAAATATGCACCCGCAATTAAGGGACGGTCTGTACTTCCACAAGGAACAGATCTGTGTGCCCGAAGAACTCCGGACTCTTATTCTCCAGAGATGTCACAACCATCCATTAGCAGGTCACTTTGGGATTCGGAAGACATCTGAGTTGGTCTCTCGCTCTTCCTGGTGGCCAAACATAGTAAAGGATTGCCAGGACTATGTAAAATCTTGCACAGTCTACCTGAGGAATAAGTCTAATAAAGCCAAGACCTGGGGCCTGTTGGAATCTTTGCCCATACCGGAAAAACCTTGGAGCATGATTTCAATGGATTTTATTGTTGAACTTCCCCCATCTGAGGGATTCTCCACTATCTTTGTAATAATCGATTGTCTGTCCGGAGTTCTTCATCCCCTTGAAAGGGACTCCGTCTGCCACGGAAACTGCCTCCATTTTCATCAAGGAGATCGTAAGACTACATGGCGTTCCCCTGAATATTGTGTCTGATCGAGGAGTGCAGTTCACATCCAAATTTTGGAAAGCTCTGTGTGAGGCATTAGAGATCGAGTTACGCTTCTCATCCGCTTACCACCCACAAACAAATGGACAAACGGAAAGGACAAACCAAACTCTGGAGCAATACCTCCTCCTTCCATTAGCGGAATTTGCCTATAATAATTCCATTCATTCCGCTACCAAGCAATCTCCCTTTTTCGCTAATTATGGATACCATCCCTCCTTTCTTCCAGAAATACCAGTGGAGGCCGCTGTTCCGGCAGTACAAGAAAGGATGGAGTTCCTCAGGAGGAACGGCGAAGTTCTACAAAGGACGATTTTGGAAGCTCAGGCGAGCAAAAAGAAATTTTTTGATAGAAAGAGAAGGGGCAACTTGGAACTGAAACAAGGGGATAAAGTCTGGCTATCCACGGCTAATCTGAAATTAAGTTGTCCATCAAGAATGCTTGGTCCAAGATACCTGGGACCATTTACAATCAAGAGAAAGGTGAACCCTGTGGTTTTGAATGAGAATTACCTACTAACTTGAAGATTCACCCAGTATTCCATTGCTCCTTGTTGAAACCACACATCCCAAGTGTGTTTCCCAACCGGAATTCAGAGGTGCCTGCTCCACTGCTGGTCAAGGGGAATGAAGAGTATGAGGTTGAGGCTATCTTGAATTGTAGGAAGAGGGGTGGACAGACCCAGTTCCTCATCAAATGGAAAGGTTATGGACCAGAGGATAACTCCTGGGAACCATCCACTAATGTTCATGCCCTAGCCTATCTCCGTCGTCACCCTGAGAAACGAGCCCTAGTGGGCATCCGGAGGCTGCCCCTAAGGGGGGGCAATGTAAGGGATTTCTGGCAAGAAGATTCGCGATCGGGAATGCGCATGCGCGAAAGAGATCCCGCAGAAGAATTGCCGGTTGTGCGCAGGAATGTGCGATCACGCACATGCACGCACACGTGCACACACACAGCGAAGATTGGCGCCAGACAGGCTATTTAAGCAGGGCCTCTGCTCAGGTTCAGTGCTGACTGGTCTTCAGCTCCCCCCTGTGTCCTGCTTACTCTCCTGCTCCTGGTTCCAGACTTCGGCTCTGCTCCTGACTTTGGCTTTTCCTTCTGATTCTGTACCGCGCTGCCCGACTGTTGATGACCCCGGCTATCCTATGACCCTGCTCCTGTCCTGTGCCCTGGCTACCTACCTTGCTCTGCTGCACATCAGGCACTATACAGAACCTGCTCAGCCAAATGCAGCAAAGTTGATTGGATGGCGCTTCACAGTACAGATGGACAATGATCCAAAACACACTGCAAAAGCAACCCAGGAGCTTTTGAAGGAAAAGAAGTGGAATATTCTGCAATATCAATCACCTGATCTCAACCCAATTGAGCATGCATTTCACTTGCTGAAGGCAAAACTAAAGGCAGAAAGACCCACAAAGAACAACTGAAGACAGCTGCAGTTAGAGCCTGGCAAAGCATCAGAAGGGAGGAAACCCAGTCTTTGGTAATGTCCATGGGTTCCAGACTTCAGGCAGTCATTGCCAGTAAAGGATTCCAAACAAAATATTAAAAATGAACATTTTATTTATGATTATATTCATTTGTCCAATTACATTTGAGCCCCTGAAAATGGAGGGACTGTGTATAAAAATGTTTGCAGTTCCTAAAATTTGTACGTGATATTTATGTTCAACCCCTTGAATTAAAGCTGAAAGTCTGCACTTCAAATTCATTTGGATTATTTCAATTTAATTTATTCTGGTGGCATACAGAGCGAAAAGTATGAAAATTGTGCCTGTGTCCAAATATATATGGAACTAACTGTATCTGCTCATTATATGCAGGCTTTGATTTCTGCTCACTAGTGCTGCCCAATGATGTCTTACTGATCCTCTATTCATACTAGAAGTATATCCTGTCAAAAACAATAAACACTGTGCACTGTCTATGATGTGAACCATCCTCAAAACTTCTTCTAGCCAGCGGCAATGCAATCTTTGCCTATGGTATAGGTCATGTGGGGGCACTCAAGAACAGTACTATTTATTATTCATGACAAGAAAAAGGATTTCTTTTTAGCCTAATGCATTAATTTGGAAGTGCTGACACAATAATTTATGTTTATGTAAAGTGCAAAATGCAGTGATAGGTTCATGTAAACATTGTAAACAATGTAAACATTCACAGTGCAGGAAGGAAAAAATATGTGAGGCCCTAGCTTAATGACTTCTCCCAGAGCTAATTGGAGCCAGGAGTGAGCCAACCTTGACTCCAATCAGTGTGATGATATTGGATGTGTTGCTGACAGCTGTCCTGCCCTTAAAAAACACACACCTGTTTTGGGTTTACTGGTTTCAAGAAGCACTGTCTGATGTGAACCATGCCTCGCAGAAAAGAGCTCTCAGAAGACCTACAATCAAGAATTGTTGACTTGCATGAAGCTGGAAAGGGTTACAAAACTATCTACAAAAGCCTTGATGTTCATGTATCCACGGTAAGACAGAATGTCTACAAATGGAGAAAGTTTAGCACTGTTGCTACTCTCCCTAGGCGTGGTCGTCCTGTAAAAATGACTGCAAGAGCACAGCGCAAAATGCTGCATGAGGTAAAGGAGAATCCCAGAGTGTCAGCTAAAGACCTACAGAAATCTCTGGCACATGCTAACATTTTTGTTGACACATCTACAATAAGGAAAACATTAAACAAGAATGGAGTACATGGGAGGACACCACGGAGGAAGCCATTGCTGTCCAAAAAGGATATTGCAGCACGTTTGAAGTTTGCAAAAGAGCACCTGGATGTTCCACAGAACTACTGGCAAAATATACTGTGGACAGATGAAACCAAGATTGAGTTGTTTGGGAAGAACACACAACACTATGTGTGGAGAAAAAAAGGCACAGCACACCAACATCAAAACCTCATCCCCACTCTCTCTACCTCCCTATATAATCTATTTTTCTGCTACATATCCATGGCAGCATACGTATGGTTGGTTCTCCACCTCCCTGTCCAACATGCAGGACCAATAGTACCTCTTTAAAAGTTCAAGAAAAGCCAGACCTGACCACAGGACCAAACTGAACATTTACACTAACCCACTGCGGCCATGCCCAATCAGGCTAAGGCTCTCCTAAATGAGGTTAGAAGCCCCATTGTTTCTGTAGAACCTTTCATCAGGGCAAATGTTTTAATGCCCTTTTGGGCTGGGATGATAGCAGTTGCAGCACCTTTCTATATTTTCTCTTTCTTATCTATTTTTCTGGTGTCTATCTTTACTGATATGACTATTGTTCTGCAGCTGCCCCCGTGAGTTAAGAACAATAAAGATCCTTAACATGCCTCTAAGTAATAGGTCACACTGAGGATACTGAAGGTACCGGACACTAAAAGAACAATTTTTATAATCTGCCTATTTGTTTTGCATCCCTGGGAAGCAGGAGGCACAAAGAGATGTGCAAGGCATTCCAGCTCTCATAGACATCATTCTTCCTCATGTTCCTCTTCACACAAATCACATAGTAGAAGTTATCAATCTTCCATTGGCCCTCCTCATGCAGAAAGTACGAGACCTCCAGCTGATGCCTGCTGGGCCTATGGCAGCTCGACACTACCAGATAAATTAATATGTACAGGTTGTTTTTTGGAGGCCACTAAGGAATGAGATGATCAGGAACAAGAAGTAGTGGGACTCATTAAATAAGTAATGCAAGATTCCTTAAATGAGTTTGCTTCTACTCTCGACTAGCCAAAGACTTCATCCTCTACTAAACCATCTCCTACCATTGCTAGTTTTGTCACAAAGGAATGCAATGATTCAGAGAAAGAAGATGTAGCAAAGGCATTAACTCCTAAAGTTAAAATGCTTTGCAAGAAGGTGAAGTGTTTTACCCAGCTCAAGTAAAAATCATATGCCTTTCCCCTAATTGAATAAATCAAAGATCTCATGTTAGAAGATTGGAAGAAAGTTGAGAAGAGACCAACTTTTCCTAACAACCTTTCCAGTTTATATCCACTTCTGGAGGATGTTGCACAGATGTTTTATACATTTCCATTAGTGAATGCAGCTCTAAAGAGACTAACCAGAATAGCCAACTGATGCTATTTGTTGCTTGTCTTTTATTCTGTGACAGCCAAAAAAGCTTCATGGCTCAAGCCATGGTTGGCAGATCCTTTCTGCAAACAAATGTGGTGCAGTATACCATTTGGTGGAAAAGTATTATTTGAAGAACAATTGGACACAGCCATTATTGGGTTGCCAGTGGCAAAAGTAGCCTAATCCTACAAGATAGGACCAGCAAAAAAGTTTATTTTCAAAACTCTACTTCCAACATGCTTATTGTCCTGGAAAAAGGATTCAAGTGAGAATGGAGAGAGGCATTCCTCTGTGGTTTCGTTGGCTGCATTTCAGTCTGTCAGCTTCACCATTGACCTTCAGCAAGGTTTTTATTGCTGTCCTGGGTCCTCTGAGACAGAAGAGGATTGGATTCTACACTATCTATATAATATCCTGCTACTGTAACACAACAACCTTGCTGGATCATTGTCAGATAGCGGTAGAAATACTAAATACTTTTGGGTGGTTAATAAACTTTCCAAAGAGACATTTTTTTCAGAACATGACTCAGAATCTCAGAATAGCTTTTGATTCAAAACAGTGATCATTGTCCTTCCTCCAGCAAAGTGATAAGGAAGAGAATGCAGTGGGTGCAGATTTCTAACAGCAATATAGTGCCTTAAGATTTTAGACACTTTTCCTTCATATATACTGATGGTGGTTAGGCTCTGCAGCACCTCAGGCTCTTTCAGCAGTATTTTTTTGGCAGGTGGAAATTGAGGTCCATGCATCAAAAAGTCTCTATCACCCAAGAAATGCAGACAAGTCTCTGGTGGCAGTCCAGAACAGAAAACCAAACTCAAGAATGTAGCGTGGAGCCCATTTCCTGGATCATCAGATATAAGCCAACTTGGCTCATTGCAAAGACCTAATGGTTGTGTTTCCCAACAGAAGGAGTCATATCAAATACAGTCAGGTCCATAAATATTGGGACATCGACACAATTCTAACATTTTTGGCTCTATACACCACCACAATGGATTTGAAATGAAACAAACAAGATGTGCTTTAACTGCAGACTGTGACAGGAGTGACTTTTGGGGGTGGGGGGACCGCTGTATCATCTTCCCAAATTCCCATTATGTTTAACCCACTCTGTGCCTGTTTAAGGGTACAGGGTATGTATGTGAATGTCTGAGTCTTGTGTATAGTGTGTGTTCCTTTGTTCTCGGCCACATGGCTGTCCATTGTCTGTTTGCCATGTGCTACCCCCCATTGTGCTGTGTCTTCCTGTCCAGCCAACTATTATGGGATGTACTGTTTGTGTATTGGTGTGGGGGTTGGTCAATGTCCTTTACCATGTGTTTCATCCCATTGTTCTGTGTCTTGGTGGGAAGGGGCGGGGTGATGATGTATTTCCTGTTCCTGGTTGTGTTTCCCCGCCCTCTGTATATATCCTGTGTTTTGTGTTAAAATAAAGTAGAGTTGGCTTTCTGTTTTAAGAGCTGGGTGCTGTCTTTTTCCTGAGTGATTTCAAGGGCGTGGTCCGTGGATGGTGTTCGGGCAGGGGAAGTTGTGCTATAACGGAAAAACTCAGTGCGGTCTGGGTTCCGGTTCCGTTACACAGACTGGCAGCTTTAATTTGAGGGTATTTACATACAAATCAGGTGAACGGTGTAGGAATTCCAACAGTTTGCATATGTGCCTCTCACTTGTTAAGGGACCAAAAGTAATGGGACAGAATAATAATCATAAATCAAACTTTCACTTTTTAATACTTGGTTGCAAATCCTTTGCAGTCAATTACAGCCTGAAGTCTGGAACGCATAGACATCACCAGACGCTGGGTTTCATCCCTGGTGATGCTCTGCCAGGCCTCTACTGCAACTGTCTTCAGTTCCTGCTTGTTCTTGGGGCATTTTCCCTTCAGTTTTGTCTTCAGCAAGTGAAATGCATGCTCAATCGGTTTCAGGTCCGGTGATTGACTTGGCCATTGCATAACATTCCACTTCTTTCCCTTAAAAAACTCTTTGGTTGCTTTTGCAGTATGCTTTGGGTCATTGTCCATCTGCACTGTGAAGCGGCGTCCAATGAGTTCTGAAGCATTTGGCTGAATATGAGCAGATAATATTGCCTGAAACACTTCAGAATTCATCCTGCTGCTTTTGTCAGCAGTCACATCATCAATAAATACAAGAGAACCAGCTTCATTGGCAGCCATACATGCCCACGCCATGACACTACCACCACCATGCTTCATTGATGAGGTGGTATGCTTAGGATCATGAGCAGTTCCTTTCCTTCTCCATACTCTTCTCTTCCCATCACTCTGGTACAAGTTGATCTTGGTCTCATCTGTCCATAGGATGTTGTTCCAGAACTGTGAAGGCTTTTTTAGATGTCATTTGGCAAACTCTAATCTGGCCTTCCTGTTTTTGAGGCTCACCAATGGTTTACATCTTGTGGTGAACCCTCTGTATTCACTCTAGTGAAGTCTTCTCTTGATTGTTGACTTTGACATACATACACCTACCTCCTGGAGAGTGTTCTTGATCTGGCCAACAGTTGTAAAGGGTGTTTTCTTCACCAGGGAAAGAATTCTTTGGTCATCCAACACAGTTGTTTTCCATGGTCTTCCGGGTCTTTTGGTGTTGCTGAGCTCACCGCTGCGTTCCTTCTTTTTAAGAATGTTCCAAACAGTTGTTTTGGCCATGCCTAATGTTTTTGCTATCTTTCTGATGGGATTGTTTTGTTTTTTCAGCCTAATAATGACTTGCTTCACTGATAGTGACAGCTCTTTGGATCAGATATTGAGAGTTGACAGCAACAGATTCCAAATGCAAATAGCACACTTGAAATGAACTCTGGACCTTTTATCTGCTCATTGTAATTGGGATAGTGAGGGAATAACACACACCTGGCCATGGAACAGCTGAGAAGCCAATTGTCCCATTACTTTTGGTCCCTTAACAAGTGGGAGGCACATATGCAAACTGTTGTAATTCCTACACCGTTCACCTGATTTGGATGTAAATACCCTCAAATTAAAGCTGGCAGTCTGCAGTTAAAGCACATCTTGTTTGTTTCATTTCAAATCCATTGTGGTGGTGTATAGAGCCAAAAATGTTAGAATTGTGTCGATGTCCCAATATTTATGGACCTGACTGTATCTCAGAGCTTTGAGCTGCATGGACAATGTTTAAACATCTCACTCCTATGATTCTCCACAGTTGGTTGATTTTACAGATGGACAATTGTACAGCAGTTGCATATGTACAGAAATAAGGTGGGGCTCACAGTTCAACTTTTCTTTGTGAGGTTAGCCCAATCAGTGACATACATTTCAGGCTAGCAAATTGTGCATATTGTGGGTGGATGTTCTGTCCAGAAACATCTTTGACAACAGGAGTCATTCAGAATGATTTGCCAGAAATGGGGCACTCCACAAGTGCAGCAAATCAGCTTGCATCCCCCAAGAACACAAAGCTCCCACAGTTGTTCTCCCCATTTCCCTGCAAGGAAGCAGAAGGAGTAGATGCACTGCTATATCTATGGAACTGCAGACTAATATATGCATTTCCCCCCACATCTCTGATTCCGAGGTTTCTATAGCTACTGTCAGCAGAAAAGGAGACTATTTGCAAGGTAAACCCTTTCTGGTTGCACAGTCTTAGTTTATGCTCTTTTCCTTTCTAGCAGTGGTGGGAGACCCCCAGGTTGCCTAGAGGGCTAGCATCTCAGTTCTCAGAGTCTGGTCCTTGGCATATGGTGGAGTACAAAAGAAGTTGGGTGCCATTCACTTAAGCCTTTTTAACTTTTATTGATGAACTCCACAATAGTAGAGAGAATTTAGGGATGCAGGGTACCCTAATAAAGCACAAAATGGAGGACAGATATACATAATTTGCAGCAGGCCATTTAAGAGCAGCTCTTGATAAATCTGTAAGTAGAGGAACTATGAGACAAAATCCATGACCCTGTAACCATGTCACAGTTTTCTTTCGTTGCAGTTACAAGTCAATTTTTTTTGTCCCTTTTGGAAGCAGTCAAAAATACCTTGATCTGTACACAATTAATCTTTCTTACAATGTCCAGGTGTAGCTTCTGCCCAGCTCCTCTGTGACACTCTTCAGCAAGAAGATCCCTTTTCATACCAGCTTCCTTTATTATATTATTACTATTATTATTACTATTCTTTATTAAATAGCTTTAGGTCAGATTCTTGGGCCTTTGGAACATGCCTAAGCCTGAAGAAAAGCCCAGGCAGCAATTATTTGCATAGATATCTCCCCAGAGAAAAGCCCCAATGGAAACAGAATAATGAAATGTGCTCCAAACATTTGTTGTCTCCTGAATCCATACATCTAGATACAACATCTCAAATTTGGTTGAGTCAGATAAATATTCATAACCTGGGGGGGGATTTACCCTCCTGCACTACTTACTGAAACCTCCTGACAGCAAAAGACAGAGCCAATCAATCCACTGTGCTTAGGGAAGACCTAAGAGCCCAAAAAAGATAAATAACAGCTTGGGCTGGCTACAGCCCAACCACAACAGATACTAAAGGTAGCTAGGGACTCAACTGCATGGAGCAGGTTCCCTACATTACCATCAAAACAACTTTCCTAGTTGCAATAACTTTGGCTAGTTTCTGAGATCCAGATTTTTGGCAGAGTTGTCCTACCAATTCATGAGTTTATGTTAAAGATGCCTTCTACTTGCTCTTGCAACCAAGAGTGGTTACTGCTGGTCTTCAATTCAAAAGAGGGCTCTTTATTCTACAAAAATTGGGTATCAAAGTCTTTAAAGCACTATTTTTCAATCAGTAGTCTTTCATGAAATCTAATAGATTTTTCTATCATCAAGTTTGATAACGGAAGGGCCAGCCAGCCGCCTTTGTTTGGTGTTATTGCCTTTTGAATTATGAAGTTGATTTAGTGAATTTATAGGGCTAGTAGCAAACAAGTACTTCAAACTATAAAAGTGCATTCTGCCAGAAATAATGCAACATCCTGGGCAGTGAACGCTAAAGAGCACCAAACATTAGTACTGTATTGAAATCACTTATATGGTATATGGTGTATGAGATGCAACCTCCTGTTTTAGAGGCTCATTCCTGTTCTGTACCAGTATGTTATACTTGGGGGTTTCATAATTGTTAGTTGGGGTTTGGTATGTAATTCTATTTTGTGTCTATTATAATACCCCTTATCCTTTCCTCTTTGTGTAGGGGTTTTGGGATTAAAATTATTGTTATGTGGTATAATCTGTCTCTCCTCCACGGATTCTCTTGAATTCACCTCTCATCCTTTTCTCTCTTCTTGCCATCTATATAATAATCTTTGTTTATAATTCTTAACATCTCTGTGGTACTTTTTTCTTTTGTGTATCTTTGTCCACTTTGGTAATGTATTCTTCTATGTGTTGGATTCTTTCCTTATATTCTGTGTTTTCCACTGCTGAGCCTAATTTCTCTGTTATCTCTTGTATCTTGTTTTCTAATATTTTTAATTTTATCTTCCTACGGGAGATTATAAATTGTAACAATTTTTCTTTGCTATTATTAAAGAAAGTTAGCCAATCCTCTCCTAGTTCTTTCCCATCTAATCCATCATTGGGAGCAATGTCCCACCTGAGACTTCTAGGTGTAATACCATACTTGATATATTGCTCTAATGTGGTGATATCCCACCAAGTGCTAATTTGTCTATCTAACTCTTAATTGTCTAAAATATCCCTATAAATCCGTGTCATTACCAGATTGTGAAAATATTTCCTCTGTGTTCACCTTTATACCGTTAACAAAATATCTATAGCAGCAGGAATATCCCTACTTCATGTAGGTTAGCCAATTTAAATCACTTATGACCTGTGCTCGCATACTCTGTCATTAAATGTGAGTGGAACACAAATTTTTTTTAAATTATAATAAATGGTATTTTACTATGTGGTCCCCTTTTCTCTCTATTATACAATTGTATGAGGAATTTACAACTGTGAATGGGAAGTTGGCTCTCGGGGATCGGGTAAAGCACTGGACTCCAAGGAGGACTACAAATCCCAGCTGAACCTCAATAAGCATACAAGCACGGCAGACTCTTTATTAAAATTAAGAGTCCACGTGAGTTGGTGAGTAAGTGGGACCACATGAGGGGAGCACCAAGAATTTTGCACTTTATGAAGAAAAATGCACACTGAGAGACTATATATTATTTAATTTAATATTTATTTATTCAATATTTATTTATTTTCATTGTGATGGTGCACTTGTATGTATATTGGGATATAGAGCGCACTATATGAATTTCATTGTTATGTGTATATCGTGAGGAGTTTACATGTTTAATTGGGCAGTGCTTCTTTGTCATAATATTAGTACTGTATGTTGCCTTTCATACACACCAGGGCACAAAATATGGAAAGGTAGGTATACAATTTTACAAAATGTAGCTGCCAAGCAAAAAATTAAGGGTAATGCTATATCATGTCATTTGAATGACAGCTAGGAGGCTGCTGATATGATATTTAGGATGGCAGAACCCTGAACCTCAGGACTTTAAGATGTGTACAAAAGGGAAAGTTTTACAGGTAAGTAACATACATTAAATGTGTTAATGCACATATATTATTAATGGAATATTTCTGTTGAAATTAATGGTCTGGCTACAGAGTCTCTTTGCGCTTGCAGGGCTTAGTCCGTAGGGTTAAATATTGAGTTGGCCCATCCTTTGCAGCTATAACAACTACAGCTCTTCTGGGAAGGCTGTCCACAAGATTTAGGAGTGTGTCTATGGTAATATTTGACCATTCTTCCAGAAGCGCATTTGTGAGATCAGGGACTGATGTCAAACAAGAAGGCCTTGCTTGCCATCTCCGTTCTAAATCATTCATTCATTCAATCCCCTTCCACCAAACTTTACACTTGGCTCAATGCAGTCAAGCAAGAACCGTTCTCCTGGCAACCACCAAACCCAGACACGTCCATTGGATTGTCAGACAGAGAAGCATGATTGGTCACTCCAGAGAACACATCTCCACTGCTCTAGAGTCCAGTGTTGGCATGCTTTACACCACTGCATCTGATGCTTTGCATTGCACTTGGTGATATAAGGCTTGGATGCAGCTGCTCAGCCATGGAAACCCTTTCATGAAGCTCTCTACGCACTGTTGTTGTGCTAATCTGAAGGCCACATGAAGTTTGGAGGTCTTTAGCTATTGACTTTCCAGACAGTTGGTGACTTCTGCGCACTGTGCGCTTCAGCATGTGCTGACCCCGCTCTGTCATTTTATGTGGCCTACCACTTCGTGGCTGAGTTTCTGTTATTCCCAGTTGCTTCCATGTTGTTATAATACTACTAACAGTTGACCGTGGATTATTCAGTAACAAGGAAATTTCATGGATGGACTTATTGCGCAGGTGGCAACCTATCATGGTACCACGCATGAATTCACTGAGCTCCTGAGAGCGACCCATTCTTTCACAAATGTTTGTAGAAGCAGTCTGCATGCCTAGGTGCTTGATTGTGTACACCTGTGGCCATGTAGGTGATTGGAACACCTGAATCCAATGATTTGGAGGGGTTTCCCAATACTTTTGGCAATATAGTGTATTCAAAATTGCATAAGCAGAGTATGAATTTGGTGAAAACTTATTGACAAAACAATCAGCAGGACCCAATGGCTCCTCCCTCCTGATCATATTAGTGTGTAAAGCCTCAATGACCAATAAGGAGGATTTGGAGATAGGAGAGGATAAGGTCAAACTCAACTTTTACATGAAAACCTGAAATTTGCATATACCTTAATATAACTGCGTTCATTTCTGGATCCAGTATTAATTTTTTTCATTAAAGGTAACCTTGTATAATTGTTATTGTCCCATTTTTTATGTTTTAATTGCCAAAACTTCATACTAAATTGAGTCAGCAATAAAAAAAAAAATCAATGTGATGTGCCCCCCTTCCCCTCACCCTGTGTTAAGTGTCTTTTTAGCCTATGTTTTAGTCTATGTAGTAGGAATAAAAATATTTAAATGATTCTTCTCCCCCCAGCTAAGGATAAGGTTTGGTTTCCATTCTACTGTTGGTTAGAGGTGAAACATGTGTGTATGAGATTTTCCATCCCAGAAAATATACATATGATGAATATCACTGGGCCAAATTCTTTGTAACCATAATGCACTGTCTGGCCTTTGAACTTAGGTCAGCTGAGTTAGAAGGGGCAATAATGGTGCTTTATTTTGTGCCAGTCCCTCTTATAGCTTGTTCACACAGGTGAACATCTGTGTGAAGGGCAATCTTTACCCGTGTGGGATGCGCAGGTGCATCATACATCTTTGTGCACGCCGTCCCATTCGGATGAAGTGGCTGCCCAGACACAGGTGCTGATCCCAAGGTAAGTGTCCCCTAATGCACACTGGGGTTGATTTACTCAAACTGGAGAGTGCAAAATCTGGTGCAGCTGTGCAAATAAACCAATCAGCTTCCAGGTTTTTTGTCAAAGCTTAATTGAACAAGTTGAAGTTAGGAGCTGATTGGCTACTATGCACAGCTGCACCAGATTTTGCACTCTCTAGTTTTAGTAAATCAACTCCACTGTCTCAATTCACAGACTCACACCCACACCTGCACAGCTGTCAAATTGGAGCCAGCGTCTATATCCATGCAGCCACTGCGTCCCAATGGACACAAATGGGACTGCATGCACCTGTGCATGCAGGCACTCATCTGCACAGTTGTACACATAAGTACTCCAAAATGATTTCATGAAAAATAGATGTCAGAGCCATTGGGTAGTGAATTTGTATGGATTATGTTTGCAGAATAAGTGTATATATATATATATACATACACAAAAACAACAAGTTTACATCATCAGATAACAGAAAAGGAAATGGCTGTTTTCCGAAAATAACATAAATAGAACTGTATATAAAGAAGCATAATTTTATTATCCCTAAACTACCAAATATACAAAACACAACCCTACCTCCACCTCAACCATCTTAATTACTACAGAATGAGTATATATATTGTAAAATGTATATAAAAAATATAAAATGAATCAACATATTGTTATTATTTACCTCTGCTTACTTATTCCCCCTAGTGGTAAAATTGCATATTATAGGTAAACTACATAAAACCTACTTATCTTTTAGCTTGCCCTACATCTGGCATATATGCTCTACAATCCAGTATCAAATTCAAATTATTAATTTATACAAAATTAGAGATAAAACAATTAACATTGATATCTACATTTTACCCCCTTCGGTGCCATGGTTCCAAGCTGATAAATCCATTGGGATTCATTCTGAGAAATAACCCATTACATATTTGTCTCTCTTGACTCTATCTTTACCACAAAATTTCAGTCCCTATTGTGATGGATCCTAAAATGGTTTGAGAAGCTATGCTGACGGAATCCCTTCTGGATATTATTAATATGTTACCTTAGCCTTGTTCTGAGTTCTCTCATAGTTCTTCCTACATACTGCAGTCCGCATTCATATTATAATATATAAGTGACGTGCATACTGCTGCATGTTATGCATTTTTTAATGTCATATCTTTTCCCAGTAGTATTAGACTGAAATTGTGTGGTTTTCTTAGTATTTCTTTTACAGGTTCTACATATTAACATTTTTCCACAGCTAAAGAAGCCAACTCGGTCCAAAAAGACTACCTTTTTTGTGGGAGGGTCAGGTATATTTTGAACTAATTTGTTTTTCAAATTTGGAGGTCTACTATGAACATATTTAAGTTGTTTAGGCAATATCCTAGATAATACTTGATCTATTTTAAGGATTGGCCAGCATTTTTTTTAGAATGTTTTCCTTTTGTTTGTACTGTCTATTGTATTCCGTGCAGAATGTGATTTCATAGTCCTCTCTTATCTTCTTTTGTTTTGTTTTTAATAAGTCTTCTCTATTCATATTTGTTACTTGCCCTTTAATCCTCTCCAGTATTTTCTATCTACTAGTATATTTGCTTGTTCCTCAAAATCCTGCCTTCAGGTATGGCCCCCCAACCATTTTGTATGGTGTCCACTATTGATAGGGATGTAACCATTCCTATCCGTCTTCTTGAAATGTGTACATGTATTAATACATTCTCCCTGGAAAATAACATAAATAGAACTGTATATAAAGAAGCATAATTTTATTATCCTTAAACTACCAAATTATACAAAACACAACCCTACCTCCACCTAAACACACCCTCAGGCTGCAGAATAAGTGTAACGCACTCTAGTGTAGCTATAGGATATAGTTTTTTTGTGTATAGTTAGAGGCTTGCTAGAAACCTGGGTGTGAGTCAGCATGGTTACTTTAGGTTAGGGCTGGAGGGTTCTACAGGTCAGTCCTCTGGTACCTCCCCCTGCTGTAGAAACTTGGAGAAGTTTCTAGAAGCCAGAAGGCGGATGTGAGGAGGGGCTGATCTGCATATTTATGAAAGTCTGACCAATCCCAGACAGGGGGTCCCGCAGTGTGTCAGATCAGCCCTTAAATATAATAGAGCCTAGCCAGCAGGGGACTCGGGTGGAAGATGGATTGCTGAGAGGTGTTGCTGTGTATCCTGGGAAGGGGGCCCTGGAGAAGGGGGGTCTTGCTTCAAGGCTGGAGGCTGGAAGTTGGAGGAGGAAAACTGAAAGAGTGAGCTCCACTGCCCTGCAGTCCGCCTGGGAAGGACAGCCTACAAAGCTTGAAGAGGAACCAGCCCTGCTACAGAAGCCTGAAAGCAGTTCTATCCATAGCAGCAGGACAAGGACAGTGTAAGTTCCTCTACACCCCCAGGCCTAGAAGGGAGAAGTCTGGTTGATGCAAGTTCTGGCAAGTCATCAGGGGACAGTTCATATCTTACCCAATCCCTTGTCCTGGGATCAGATACTGTAACTAAGTGGGCTGATATTCTGAACACTTAGGGGACTCGGAGCTCCTACAAGTTGACACTTTGCTGAAAATCTATTCAAGGGGACTCAGAGTTCCTGCAAGCTGCTGTGCTTTGCTGAAGAGACTGTCAGTGTTTCGGACGGACCACACTCATTCATCTCTCATTGTTGTAGCATTTTATAGTGAAGGAAGATGTCCTCAAATTGTTATTCTGCAAACAAATTGAACATCCCATAATTCCTTTACCCTATCCAAGTTAAATTCCTTAATAAAACTAAAAAACCAAGCCCATGGACTGTTTCTTGTTTCTGGATTCAAGTGGAAAGTGCTTGTTGCCTGGCTGTGCAGGAAGTAAAGGAGGACCCAAAACCAGCGGCCCTCAAGAGGGTAGCGCTACATAAGGATCTAATTTTGGTGTCACTTTGTTTTAGCAATTTGTATGTCTATTTTTTGCCTCTTAGGACACCGCTGGTTTGAAGCTGGAGAAACCTGAGCCTAGAGGGTTAAGTGTGCAGCTGTACAGCAACAGCGACCACATTACATCAGTGAACACAAAGACATGCAAGTGATTAACTTGAAGCTAAACCCATCTGGTTGTGTAACACATAGATTGTAAACATTTTGTCAGGCTGCACATTTTACAGACAATGTTTAAGGAAACATTAGCTTGTTAACATGCCTTGTTAAGTAAGCTCTGCCCTTACTAGAGCAATATTTACAGTATTAAAGTGATACAAAGTTTAATCTGATGGCTTCAGTGATAACAAATTAATATGTGCTTAAACCATTTATTAAGGAGCCAAATCCCTCCGCTGCTCAGAACACGCGCACATACCAATAGGCCACGCACGGCGTCTATATCTGGCGTTAGCCTGGAAGAGCTCGCATAGGAGAATGTAAACACACAAGTGCTGTAATGTTTCTCTTTCAAGCCAGTGTTTGTATTCTGTATAACTGATAGTTTTTAAATGTGTTTCCAACATTAACATTCGGCAAATGGATTTCTATTTTCCCAATGTCTAATAGCTGCAGTATTATTCATATTTCACTCTCGGTCTGCATAGACAATGGCTGGGAATAGCTGTTTCTAGAGCAGACCTCAAGGAACCCCAAACAAGTCAACGTACCTGAGATCAAAATGTAGCTCTAAGCAAAGCCATGAACTCTATTGATACTCCTGGGAACAAAATGTGTTTACATCCACTCCATATACTATGAGATTTATATCTGGGCAAAATCCCCAACTTTTGTCCCTTTATTGCCCATCTATAGGCAAAAATGAACCCTTCCACTTCCGCTGCCTTGATGTTGAAGCAGTGTTTTACTCACAAGTTCACCAGAGACAAACCTGGAGTCAAACCGAGACAACAGCAGACAAGCCATAGTCCAAGATCATGATGAGCTCAAAGCCAGTAGAGTAGCCAGTCCAAACCAAAATGAGATAAGTCAATGTAAGAAGCACCAGGGCAAGGTCTTGGGTCACAAGCTGAATCAAACCAGGCAAAAGGGACAGAATCAACAGGATCACCACATAGTTAGATGACCAGTGTAACAGCCCATGTACTGTCAAGTTGCATGTGCATACAATATAGTTCCCAATATATTGAAGCTCAGACCACCACATGTGCACTTTCATGCAAGTGTCCCAGTGTAATGGTAGTTGTACTATCAAGCATCACATACATATACTTTGGATTCTTAAAGTGTTACTAAACCCACAATAGTAAAATCAGTCTGTATATACAGTAAAAAGTATGCTTGTTATACTCACTGTGGATCCTAAGCGGTTAATCCTCTGCATTGTGTAAAAAGGCTGTTTGATCCTCTTTTCTCTGATCCTCCCCATCTTCTACTGTCCCCAATCCATCTGCTGATAGTACAGAGCTCTAGGAGTCACTCTGCACATGCTCATTTTAGTGTGTATTGCTAGATATTTTCTTTTTTCTTTGGGAGGGTGCAGGTGATCAGCACAGGGCCAATTAGCACTGTCCAGACAGAGGGTCAGGAGTTATGCAGCCACATAGGACAGTCAGAGCAGAAAGAAAACTCATCCTACAAGCTTTAACCAGTGTTCAGCTTGACACTGATAGAAGTCACAAGACTGCTATATACTGATAATGAGAAAGGGTATTTATCAATTTATATTTATTAGAATAATTGCATTTCCATGTTGTTTGTACTTTGGGAGATCAGATAGAATGAATGCAGGGTCCTGGGTTTAGTAAAACGTTAATTACATACTCCGGGTGCATTCTCATGCATGCAAAAGCATGTGCTTACAATAAAGATCCTTGTATATTGAAGCCTGGACCACCACATGTGCACTTTTTTTGCAAGGTCGCAAAAATTGTAACTGTGTATCAAACACATTTGGAGGGGATTTACTAAAGGCAGTTAGACTGTGCACTTTGCAAGACTAGTTACACTCTTTTTTCTTAGTAAATGTCAAATTGGTAGCTTCACCTTGTAAAGAATACCAAATCAGGTGCAAGAAAAATTAAAGAAAAACTATTTTTGCTTATCCATGATTGGATGATGGAAATCAGCAGATATTTACCACATTTACTAAGCTCTGGGGAAAATGAGTGCAACTGCACTTGCAAAGTGTGCAGTCTGTTTCCCTTTAGTAAATCAACCCTATATAGTCAACAAGCAGACAGTGAATTCACTTTCAGATAGTAAACCACAGTTAGGAGTTAACACAGCATGACATCAGTTAATAAAATGTTGGTTGTTTATGAGTTAGGAATTCTGGAAATGTGTGCAAGTTTTTGTTTCACAAAGAATTTAAGGGAGTTTGCATGGTATTACAAAAAAGCTGTAAACAGTCATCCAAAAGTACAGTCCAAAGAAGCAATCATAGAAACAAAAGCATACAAGGCAATATTCACAATATCATAGCAAGGAACATCAACTAGGATGAACCACAGAAACTGACGAAGTTGGCAGAAAAGAAACTCTTCTGAAGAGTGTGCATGTTTTTGAAGATGTGAATTTATATAGCTTAAAGTGGAATTAAACCCTCCCATCCTTTACAACTAAGGATTCTGCCATCTTAGTCTCTGTTTGAGCCTCAGTTGCCATGGTACTGCACATGTGATCAGTTATGACGCCAGCCATCTGATGGCTCAATGGTTTGGTTGAGAGCACAAGCCCTTGTGATACATATCATTTATGGCATGCTGTGAATGTAACTGTTTTGGGAACAATTAAACTGATGGGTTTAGCTCCGCTTTAAGCAGACTGGACAAGACTTTTTGTTGACAAATAATTCACAGACTCCATTTTGTTGCAACATAGTAGGAGACTCAGAGTTCAAGATGAAAGTTCGAGGGGCGTGTAAGTCTAACCAGGACATTTAATTTTACAGGTATAAAAAGGGAATGCCAGTGTGGCGGTACTACATGCAGTAGTAAGTGGCAAGTGTGTCCTATTACTGATAGGCGGCGCACATGTTGAGGGCCAGTCCAGAGACCATTGACCAAGATGGCAGACAACAGTGTTAGTGTGCGCATGGAACAGCGTGTGGTGATGAAGTGTCTTGTGAACGAAGGCATACAACCCATGACTATCTACAGAAGCACAGTACGGTGAAGAGACGCTCAGACGCAGTAATACTTTTAAATGGTGTAAACTTTTCAAAGATGGTTGTATGTCCATCAGTGACGATCCCAGCTGTGGTGGTTCCCAGCCCACAGTAGTCATTCCTATGAACATTCAGGACGTGGAACGCTTGATCCTGGATAATCAACGCATAGCCTGTTGTAAAATTGCTCAAGAGATGAATTTTTCTGTGGTCAGCATTTCAGCACTGATTATGAAGTGAAGCAGACTGTCCTAGGATAGTTCAGGAGCACTGACAAATCTTTCTATGCTGAAGCTTTCCAGGAATTAGTTAAATGCTGGGATATATGTATAAATGTAGCAGGGGAGTATGTTGACAAATAAATGCAGTTTCCACTTCTTGAAATTTGTTCTTTTATTATATAAACTCAAAAGTCATGGGTTGGCTTGAACTCCCCTCGTGTTTTGTAAGTTCTATATTTTTCTCTATAAGGAGCTAGAAATATATCAAGAACCTGCAAACCATCTTGTGAAGATACAGAACTAGAAGAACATTTAGGTGGTTGTATAATCTAAATAATATTTGATAATCCAAATAACACTGTACATGTGTTTAATGTTCTTGTAAGGTTGAGTACACTTTTCTTATCAATCGTGTATGTTTATAGTTTAGCCATTCTTACAGGTGTATATGTAACTCAGCAACACTTAAGTAGTGCTGTTGGGAAATGTTGATTTAAGCAAAGGTTCAATCTTTTTTGTTTAAGTTAGCACAAGGTATTCTGTGTCAGGCTTACTACCAGTTCGAGCATCGCAGCCTAAGATAAATACGATGAAAATGGGGCATTGTCTTCACAGCTGCGTTTGCGTTAATAAATTCCCTACTGATGTTTAACTAACTCAAGTGATGTCAAATAGCTCAGATTTTTCAAAAGTAGTAAATTGGTTAATGGATAGGTGTCTCCTTTTTTACTCCTCTGTTACAGAAGAAAAAGAACATCTCCAGGGTTATTCAAGCAACACCTTATTTAGGTATAAAATGAACAGTAGAATGTAGAGTGTTTAAACCAAAGACGTGTTAATTGGAGGGGTTAAGTGAATGTAGAGTAGTTATCTTTTGAGTGGTGAGTGCATTGCTGTCTGCCTGTGTATATTGATGTATACCTGTGCAAGTGCTCTGGAGGCATGGTAATGTATACCATTATTTCTCAACCCTGTTATATTATGTACTGTATGTCTGGTAGGTGTCACACATCTCAAGTGGTTCTCCACAAGTCTTCTCAAGTCCATGGTCAAGTTGGTAGCCAGTCCCATAGTGCCAATCCTCCTTCTTGTTAATGTAACTGCCAAGGTTGATAGAGACATCATATTGAAACCAATTAGTTCCTTACAACCTGGTTAGACACCCCCTTATCTGCATTGAGGAACAGCGTTTGTCACTGATCTTTTCATTTGTCCATGATTTAGTAATACATTTACTGATCCAGGCAGCATATCATTCCTATAGGTGATACCTATCTGGACTAAAGGACACATTTTTTTTATATTGCAAAGAAATTTTTTAAAGTGTACTAGAAAGAGGAATTTAGTTGTTTATATTAAACTACCCATAAACAGCAAAGTGTTAATACACAATTTATTCTGTTCTCTGACCACCTTGCACATCTCTTTGAACAATCTAACATGGCTTCTAGATGTCTCCATTTGTTATTGTTGTCTGCCAATAGTTTTTCCACTTTGTCTGATGATTTTTGCATGTCTGATTGCTCCAAAGCTCCACTTATGCTCCTTGATCCTGCAAACTAGTCAGGTGCCAGAGTCCAGGAGTCTGCTTTCGCTCCATGCTGCACTCAAACTCAAAGGAAATGGGTTGCACACCGATGACGTCTTCCAGTTAATTTTATTGAACAAGCAAGCAGCATACAGCACACACCTCTGATCTTCTGCCTGAGGCCACCCTGCTAGTACGTTTCACCCATAGCAGGGCTTAATCATTGAGATATGTCTCTTGGGCTCTGGCACCAGACTAGTTTGCAAGATCAAGGAGGATAAGGATATTGCAGGATAATTATAGATATGTCTTGAGATTAAGCCCTGCTGTGGGTGAAATACGTTAAAGAGGTGGTCTCATGCAGAAGGTCAGCAGTTTGGGCTGTATGCAGCTTGCCTGTCCAATAAACCTAACTGGAAGACATCATCAGCATTCTGCCCATTTCCTTTGAGTTTGTCTAATTGTCTGCTTATTACTGTCTGATCTTTGTATATGCATACCTGGGCCTGAAGGGAAAGGGCATTACAATGATCCTGGTGCCAGTCTGGTCCCATGAAATCAGCCAGCTCTGCAATTCAGATAGTGAAAGCATAATCCAATCAGCCGGGACAAACAGGGTTACTAGGTAGTTGCAGGCGTTCATGACCACCTTTTACTAATGCTAGACATACACTTGAAGAAATCACTCGATCTCCATCCACACTAAACAGAGTGGTTGGAGGAATCTGTACTGCCAACTGTTGTATTCAGACAGTCACAGCACCAGCAGATGACTGAATACCTGAAGAGTGACGACATCTGATTGGATGCCGTTGCTATTTGTCTGACAATTTTTCCACGCAGTTCCTTTGATTTTTTTTTTCTAAATCAAAATATGTCCAGCTGGGTGGTGCTAACACGGTCCCACAAGGCTCAAATGTTGGCTATCTATGGCTATGCTTAAAGTGTTTATTCTGGTTGCACTTTCACAAGATCCAGTGGGATTTAGTGGCAATGTTGGATTGTTCACAAAAAAGGTTGACTTTTCAAGTGCAGGGTGCAGTTTGTTTTGAGGCAGGACCAGTAGCCTGTCAGCTAACAATGACCATAGACCTTTTCCAGCACAGCAGTACTTTATCATTAACCTGAACTTTGACAGTCACAAAATTAGAGGATTCATATTTTCTTAATAAGTACTGAAACCATTGTGAGGAGAAAAGGTGTCATTTGCGGGACTTTTGCTGGCTCTCACACTGTTGCACATTCTAGTCTAGGGATTTCCTGTACGAAGCAACCATTGCGTCCATGTATTCTGGAAGTATATGTCAAGAGACTAAGCCTTCACCTGATTAAGTTCCCTTTGTAGTCACTTTAGTTGTCCCATGGGCTGCTATAGTTGTTGTTCTATTGTCTATTGTAGACTTCTGGAAGTTCACAGCTCAAAGTGGATGACCATCAGTTCCTGGTCACCTACTCCACATTCAACAATCATTTTATTCTCCATCCAAAATAAAACATCACTGCAGGTTTATACATTTTTCCCATATCAAAGCTCTGTGATGTTTTTGTGTATTAGCCAAGTCCTTTGTACTAACCCAATGAATGATACATAAAGCAAACGTCTTTACATCTTTATAAAATAAAGCTTAAACTTCATTATGCTAACACAGTTGACTTTGGAAGATTTTGTTGGATTATTGCATTGGCTTTAAAGTTAAAGCTGGGTTTTATCCTTTCAAATAGACAGACAGAGTTACTGTTTATAGTGAGCATTTTTGTGGAAAACCAAGTATACAAGAAGATTATCTAAATTTACATGTAATCTCCCTGTAAATTCAGCTACTTAAGATGTTCCATTAATATTGCTGTGAAAAAGGCTGGGGAAGGAGCTTTCCTTCACAGTGATCCTGTCTTTGTAGGGTTTAAAAACAAAGATAATTGGGGCTGATTAATCTCCTCCAAATTCACTGATTTAATAGAATACTTTTTTTTTAGCCAACCTACAATATATTATTTACATAATATTTGTAGCTTTGACACAATTTAGAAACCATAAACTTAACATTTCTGTTCACAAAATTGAAAAACTACTTCAGTCATTTTATATATACTTTATATATATATATATATATATATATATATATATATATATATATGATTTAAATCCTGGGATTACTATTATTATTATACAGGATTTATATAGCGCCAACAGTTTGCTCAGCGCTTTACAATATAAAGGGAGACAATACAGCAACAATACAGTTCAATACAAGAGGGAAAGGAGGGCCCTGCTCCTTGGAGCTTACAATCTAGGAGGTTACAGCGGAATGTAATTGTATCTGAGCACCACAAACCGAAAAGAAAATGTAACTGCTTCCCACCCGGCCACTGCACATAAACGGCTGGGTGGGAGCTTTCCCGTTCTGAGTGGACATTCCTGAACGTCCTCTCAGAACGTGTTCCTCACAGTGGCATGATCCTGTGACACAGCACATCACAGGTTGTTACATGGGTGCTGAGATTTCCCCTCCCGATCACGTGATAGCTGTGTCCACAGCGTAAACAGAGACAAGTGTCTCTGTGTCAGAGCAAGAACACACAGATTACAGCCATCCCCACACAGTACACCAAGCACCATCTGCCCCTGTGTCTTTCCAAGTGTCACATCAACATCTGTGCCAGTGTACCAGTGTGAAAAACATCTGTCACAGTGTACTAGTGTCCAGTCCAGGGGTGGACTGACCATTTGGAAACTCGGGCACTGCCCGAGAGCCCGGGGGCAGTAGGGGGCCCCATGAGATGCCCCTGGTACCTTTTTCATAGGCTTTTATGAGTTTGGGCAAGGACACAGGGGCCCCATGATCCCCTATTGCCCGGGGGCCCCATGAGTTGTCAGTCCGCCACTGGTCCAGTCAACATCTGTCACAGTACACCAATGTCACATCAACATCTTTCACAGTATACCAGTGCACAAAACATCTGTAATAGTGTTTCACTGCAACATCAAAATCTGTCGGTGTCTGCCAGTGAATGATCAACATCTGTCACAGTGTACAAGTGCACAATATTTGTCAATGTACTAATGTCCCACCAATAAATAAATGTAAAATAATTAAAGTACCGTGCTCATATGCAAAGGCGAACGCATGTGTTGGTCCCATATGCATATCTAAACAGCGATCATATCACGCATGTGAGGTATTGCCGCAAATGTCAGAGTGAAAGCAATAATTCTAGCACCAGACCTCCTCTGTAACTTTAAACTGGTAACCTGTAAAGGCTTATAAATCGTTGTCTATGAAGATTTTTTAAATACCGAAGTTTGGCGCCATTTCACGAGCTTGCAATTTTAAACCATGGCATGTTTGGTATCTATTCACTCGGCACAACATCATATTTTATATTTTACAAAAAAATTAGGTATTATATTGTTTTTGTGTGCACTAAAATATATCAAAGTGTATTTCTGCTTTAATGTGTAAAATTGCATTCGAAAAACCACTGCGCAAATATGACAAATATCATGTGACATAAAAATTTGTAAAACCTAGCATTTTATTCTTTAGGGCCTCTGCTAAAAAATATAGAATGTTTGGGGGTTCTAAATTCAAGCAAAAATACAGAATTTTACTTGTAAATAAAAAGTGTCAGAAGGCCTGCCTGGTCTTAAAGTGGGTAGCTCCTGAAGGCTCTTCTTGGATGATGGGCCTCTCTTTGTGGCTAGGCTGTGAAAAAGTCTTACACATGTGGTATCGCCATACTCAGAAGGAGTAGCAGAATGTGTTTTGGGGTGTAGTTGCCAGTATGCCTATGCCGTGTGTGAGAAATATTACATTTTTGTGGGAACAAAAAACTAATCTTATTTAACTTCTTAATTTTCCAATGAATTGTGGAAAACAATTACTTAAAAAAACTCACCATTCTTCTTACTAAATACCTCAGACTGTCTACTTTCCAAAAAGGGGTCATTTGTCCTGTTCTGACATTTGGGAGGTATTTGTACTGTCCTGGCATGTTGGGGCCTCAAGAAATTAGACAGGCTATCAGTACATCAGGTGTGATCAGGTGTGATCAATTTTCAATGATTGGTACCATATCTTGTAGACTCTATAACTTTCACACAGACCAACTGATTTTGAAATAATATACACTGAAATGTAACAGTATACATTTTGATTAAAATTTATGAAGAAAAATTACTTTTTTTGCGAAATTTTATAATAAAAACTAAGAAAACATCGCTTTTTTTCAAAATTTGCTGCTTTTTCCATTTATAGCGCAAAAAAACCCAAAAACCCACTGGTGATTAAATACCACCAAATAAAAGCTGTATTTGTCTAGAAAAAAATGATAATTTCATATGGGCACAGTGTTGCATGATTGAGTAATTCTCATTCAAAGTGCAACAGTTCTGAAAGCTGAAAATTGGTGTGGGCAGGAAGGGGGTTAAAGTGCCCTGTATTGAGGGGGTTCATTTATTTTAATATTCAAAGCAAACTCACCCATCCATCCATGTCTCTATGCTTTATTTTGTTGAGAAATTACTTTGAAAAACACCCCACCCTAGCATTTCTAACCACAGCCATCTTGAGTAAGGGCAGATGATTATATTATAGCCTATAGTTATTATTATTATAATAAATCATATAAATGTTTAGTACGATCTTAGTATTTGTATTTTTTTTTGTATTTAATTTAATCACTATTTGTGTCCTGTTGCTTTTTATTTTTTTTTTTACTTTACTATTTCATTCATTGTCTGTTTTTTTTCTTTCTGTAGAAAAAAAAGTAATACAATATAATGAGACTAATGGGGAGGGGCTGATTTTAGACACAAGAAAAGGGTAAAAAAATAGAAAAAAGCAGCTTCTGTAAGTCTCAGAACCATTTAAAGTTGGACTTCAAGAATGCTCTATTTTGCTTAGGTTAATTGGTACAACAGCTTGGCACAATGTAAATATGCATCTGCCCTTAGATCAGGCATGCAGGCAGGTGGGTGTGCTTACCTGAGAAAATCCATTCTACCCTCTTCAAGATGAAAGAGTCCTGGGATTTTTTACATCATTTTGGTCTAAGCCTGAAACCAGGAAGCAACTGAAGAAATGTTAAAAAAAAAAGTTTAGAACAAGTAAATAGAATGTACTTTCCTATCTGCTTACTGTTGCTAGTATAGCATAAGGATTAAAAATAGTTAATGTTGATTTAGAGAGTTAAGTTCTGCTTCAATATTGCATGGCCTGTGGCCCTGATGACTAAGTCTGTCATTTTTATATAGTTTCTGAATTTTCCTGAATACATAGTTACCTACATTTGAAAATATTTAGAAGGGACACCTTTGAGGGTCTGAGAAAAAAATGGCTGCCGTACAGCATGTATGCAGATGACGTCATGCTCTTCTTAACCCAACCAGTTACTTCTTTATCAAACCTGTTATCAGTTTTAAGTGAGTTTGTGGCACTTTTAATCTTCGGTGATGCCCATAAAAATTCCTCATGCCCAGTACGAGAACCTTAAGGCCTCCTTTCCATTCTGGTGGACGAAGAACACTGTCTCTTATTTGGGAGTCACTCTTACCACTTAAATATCTTTTCTGAGAAGTAGTATTTACCCCCCCAAGTGTATCCCACATCCATCAGGTCCTAAAATGATGGCGCTCATATCCTATTTCCCTTCAGGGTAGAGTGACAGCAGTGAAAATGTGTATGCTTCCAAAGTTTTTATACCTTTTTGGAGCCATTGTAATTTCTATATCCTTTATAGATAATTTTCAACTTTAAATTAATACATTTTTCTGGCTTGATAAATGGCTCAGAATCTCCAGATTTCTATTATATAAGTCGCAATCTAAAGGGGACCTAGGCCTACCCCACTTTTGGTATTACTACTTGGCATCTAGATTCTCTCAAAAGGTCCAGTGGAATATCATTAACTCCAAAATACTATGGATCAAGTTTTAGGCTGGATCTATACATCCTTTCGACCTTCCTGGCCTACTCATTTTGGGTTTGGTCCCTATAAATCCACACTTGGTTTTCCTCCTCAATATAACCTGGGACCTCCTTTTTTGTAACCCACCTTTTAAGATAGCCTTTTCCTTGCCATTGTTTTTTTCTTGGTGGCATAGAAACAATTTAATCACTTTAATCTCCGTTCAGGTTGGTACAGAATTTAATTTGACCACCTGGTTTCCCGTAGGAACATTCCATCGTGGGAATCATTTCATTATCTACAAATCAGGCATTTTTATGCTATGCACTATGCATTATCTACCTCTTCGTCATCAACCTTTTATTAAAACATCTGCCATGATTCGTCCAGTAGCAAAGGTTTAATATCAGATTTATATAGCTCTTATATTGGGAAACTCTTTTCAGACTTCCTTCCATATATGAGCAGATAGGAGGCAGATTGTGATACACTCTTTACTACAGAAGATTTGGCCATGACGATAGACAATTTGCGTAGCTGTACTAAGTCACTTACTATTAAGGAGACAGCCCTCAAACTTCTTAACAGATGGTGTTACACACCAATAACACTACATACCAATTACCCTGGTGTACCTAATCTGTGCTTTAGAGGATACGTCTCCAGGGGCTCATGGGTACACATTTTTAGATCTTGTAACAAGGCATAATTGCTTTGGCAAAAAAAATTCTCAGATTCCATGCGCTATTACTGCTAATACCTTGGACTTGACTCTCCTGATGTTCCTTCTCTTTCCCCCTATTTCAGGGTCTACGCATCATGAGGAGCAACTCATCCACACTATCTGTGTGGCTACTCTCTGGGCCATAGTGTTGCACTGGAAATCAGATAGCATTCCGTTTTTTACAACTATTACAAGAATTTATTCTATTACGCTTATGGAAATAATTTGTTATACTTTAAATATCAGTTGTCCTTGTTCTCTAATAGATGGGATATATGGAAATCAAAATGACAGTCTTTTCTGCCATGAGGTATTTTTATGAAGTCTGTCCATAGTAGTTCTCTTTGGATCTTTTTGATTGGTTGTGTATCTATTTCATGACATGCTTGTTTTCTTGATGTACGCCAATCCTTGTTGCACTTTTGATGTATATTTGGAATCTCTTTATGCTTCCACTGGCTATTGTGGATTTGCTTTATTTATCTCCTTTATTATGTTATCATTGTACTCTTTGGTCATGCTTTGGCCACTGTTTTGTACTGTACAAACCTAATATGAGAAAGCAAAGCCCTGCCTCTACCAAGATGGCTGCCTCAATACAGAGACACAATGCAAAGTAAAGTATTGTAAGTCTGTAGTAGGAATGATCTGCTGCAGCGAGTCCTTTCTCCTCTGCCTTCCTTTTTTTTGTTACAACGTTCAGAGTTAACTTTCTCTTGCTCAGCTCTAGGTAGATATAAAACACAAAACAATTAAAGCAGGAGCAAATTTATTTAAAAATAATTTGTATTTTAAATGTAACAAGTGTAAATACCAAGATTTGTCTTGGCAATTGATTTCTGCAATCATTTAACAGAGATTGGACCAGGAGCCAATATGGTTCTTCTCCAGTGCACATACAGTATGCTGACAATAAACATGCTGATGGGAGGAGAAAGTAGAGTAATGACTCTATGATCTGATGCTCATCATCAGAGTTGAGCATTTGACCAAGTTGTGCTGCTTCCAGTAAGGATATTGAGGATCTGACAATGCTGTTTGGAAGCGTGCCTGGATCACGGGACTGGTTGAACAGAATTACAAATTGCTAGGCGGGTAAGATTGTTCCCAAATATTTATCTCCAGTGTGTATTCAGCTGCTTGTCTGGAGTTCATATTTAAATGTCAGCCACATAACACCATCAAATGAAAAGAAAAATCTAACAGCAGCCTATAGTTATTATCATAATAAGTCATATAAAATGTTCAGTATTATCTTAATATTTGTGTTTTTTAATATATTTAATCACTATTTGTGTACTGTTGGTTTATGTTTTTTATTTTACTATTTTATTCATTGTCTGTTTTTTTTCTTTCTGTAGGAAAAAAATGTCAGATGATGAGACTAATGGGGAGGGGCTGATTTTTGACACAAGAACAGGTCAAAAAACAGAAAAAAGCAGCTTCTGTAAGTCTCTGAACCATTTAAAACTGGACTCCAGGAATGCTCTGTATTGCTAAGGTACATTGGCCCAGCTTGGCACAACATACAGTAAATATGCATATTTCATACCTAACAAGACCCTGTGGAATCTGAATATCACTGTAGTAGTCAGTACTACTACAGTTGTAGCTGCGGTCTTCCGAGTTCTGCTCAGGTTGTGTGCAAGCAGCTTCCTCTCTGAACATTGACCACAGTGGTGCTAGATCAGCGTTGCTGCCATTTGTAGAATACCATTTATTTTTTTCAGTGCATACAAAGGAATGGATTTACTAAAGGCAAATAGACAGGGCAATTTTGCAAGTGCAGTTGCACTAATTTTCTCCAAAGAGTAATTAATGTGGTGAAGCTTAACTTTGTAAAGAATACCTAATAAGGTGCAAGGAAAAATATAAAAACAGCATTTTTGTTTGCATATGATTGGGTGATGGAAATCAGCAGAACTTTACCACATTTACTAAACTGTGGGGAAAAAGAGTGCAACTGCATAGTTTATTTATGGTGTTCTCTCATTGGACAAGGTGGAAATCACAATCTCTGCCTCTTCCAGTCTTGTATTCATGAAAAAAACCACAAGGCATTTTATAAATGGCAGTGGGGCACAGGGAGCTCCCCCTGTGGTCAGTGTGCAGAGGAGAAGCAGAGAACATGAGCCGGACCTGGAAGACCACAACTATCACTGTAGTAGTGAAGACAACTACAGTGATTGTTAGCTTCCCCAGCTGCTCCTCAGGTACGAGATACCTGAGATGACTTACATTGTGCCAAAGCAGACCAATGTAAGTATGCAACGCAAATACAAATATATCTTGGAGTTCAGCTTTAAAGCCCATGTGCGTCCATTTCAATAAAAAGAAACACCAAAAACCACCTTGACTTCACTATCCACATTAACTCCAATGCATTTTACCAAAATGGGGAAAATTTCACTTAAAGTTCTTGATTTTCACTGAAATATTGGGGAAATGAAGACTCCCAATTTTGCTCATCCCGAGCGTCATGTAGGCCACTAGCAATAGGCCCTAGTAGGGTGAGTAATAGCTTGTGCATGCTAGTGCCTACTGGTCATTTTGTATGATTCAGGGATGCCTGCAAAAAAACAGACAAATGCTATTATGTTTACAGCCTGTCCAGACTTTTCAGTCTGTTGTAATTTCATGCTGGCTAACGATGGTGAGAAGGCACAAGGAGGGATGGGACTGCTTTGGAAAAGTACATGAGAGGCCGGGGAGTAAGGGCAGGCAGGGGCGGACTGACCATTTGGAAACTCGGGCACTGCCCGGGGGCCCGGGGTCAGTAAGGGGCCCCATGAGATGCCCCTGGTACCTTTTTCATAGGCTTTTTTGAGTTTGGGCAAGGAGACAGGGGCCCCATGATCCCCTATTGCCCGGGGGCCCCATGAGTTGTCAGTCCACCCCTGAGGGCAGGTAAGGCCACGGAGTAAGGACAGGTGAGGGGAATCTCTCTGACTGGGAACAGAAGTTAGAACACATGGAATGCCAGCCCCTATCTTCTGAAAGCGGAAGACTACTCTAAAGGCACTAATGAGGCCATTCGGAACAGACAAGTTGGTTGCCATTCTCTGTGTGATTGTTGAGATGCAAGAGTTACATGAGCCACAAAAAAATCTTGTTAAATGGTAACAAAATATGGAGCTGTATATAGGCCTTTATTCTCAGATCAACCACTTTTTTATTTTCATTATTATTATTGTTACATTTTAGATTATGTAGGTCTTCACCTGAGAAGGGTACAGCTTTCAAAGAAGCTAGAGTGGTATATGCAAGCATTGGCAGACCCTGTTGTTAATCAGACCCAAATCATAAAATATCCCTTTGACATTGTTCATTTTGACCTTTTTAAAATAAGGTCTCATTTCATTTCACAGAAATCCTGTGCTGAAGCAGCTGCGATCTCTTGTGGTCCATCGGCACGTGCCGAGACCTGCAGCTGTTCGCCTGTCACACGAAAACCCCTTGATTTTTTTCCTATAAAGTGAACCCGTGACAACAAAAATAAGAAAGCTGCCATTCTTGACTTGTTTAAAGGTGCAGGTTCTGTGGCTTTCATCCTGACCTAGCATCACTCTCTAGTTAGTTAATGCCCTGGAACAAGCCATGGAATAAGCATACAAGATAGGATTTCATACTGTTGAATTGAAGTGCAACTTCCTTTGCAAAGTGAACATCTTATTTGATTTTTGTTTACTTTATTAAACCAACTAAAGTGTTGTTTGTGGGTAAAATGATTCAATGAGTAGACTAGTAGTCAATAGATAATATTGCTGGCAAGTCTCATACATAGACAAATGCACCACCCTTAGTATAATTGTATAGGGGTTGCTAAAACTGGACAGTGCAAAATATGGTCAGCTCTACATAGAAACCAATCAGCTTTCAGGGTTTTTTTTTTGTCAAAGCTTAATTGAACAAGCTGAAGTTAGTAGCTGATTGGTTACCATGCACAGCTGCATCAGATTTTGCACACTTCAGTTTTAGTAAATCAACCCATAGTGTCAAATGTAATTACGTTTTTCAGTTTTTAACTTGATGTTTCATATATATATACATATATACACTATATTGCCAAAAGTATTGGGACACCCCTCATAATCATTGGATTTAGGTGTTCCATTCACCTGCATGGCCACAGGCATATAAAATCAAGCACCTAGACATTCGGACTTCTACAAAAATTTGTGAAAGAATGGGTCGCTTTCAGGAGCTCAGTGAATTCAAGCGTGGTACCGTGATAGGTTGCCACCTGTGCAATAAGTCCATCCATGAAATTTCCTTGCTACTAAATATTCCACGCTGAACTGTTTGTGGTATTACAACAAAGTGGAAGCAACTGGGAACAACAGCAACGTGGTAGGCCACGTAAAATGACTAAGCGGGGTCAGAGCATGTGCAGAATCTGCCAACTGTCTGCAGGGTCAATAGCTAAGGACCTTCAAACCTTGAGTGGCCTTCAGATTATCACAACAACAGTGCGTAGAGAGCTTCATGGAATGGGTTTACATGGCCGAGCAGCTGCATCCAAGTCTTACAGCACCAAGTGCAATGCAAAACGTTGGAAACAGTGGCGTAAAGCACGTCGCCACTGGACTCTAGAGCAGTGGGGACGTGTTCTCTGGAGTGACAAATCATGCTTCTCTGTCTGGCAATCTGATAGACGTGTCTGGGTTTGGCGATTGCCAGGAGAATGGTACTTGCCTGAGTGCATTGTGCCAAGTGTAAAGTTTGGTGGAGGGGGGATTATGGTG
The DNA here is from genome assembly GCF_062004578.1 of Staurois parvus. Lineage (NCBI taxonomy): Eukaryota > Metazoa > Chordata > Amphibia > Anura > Ranidae > Staurois > Staurois parvus. The sequence goes on from NW_028317848.1 coordinate 5,507,069, forward strand.
TGGGGTTGTTTTTCAGGGGTTGGGCTTGGCCCCTTAGTTCCAGTGAAGGGGACGCTTAAGGCATCAGCATACCACGACATTTTGGGCAATTTCATGCTCCCAACTTTGTGGGAACAGTTTGGGGATTGCCCTTTCCTGTTCCAACATGACTTCGCACCAGTGCACAAAGCAAGGTCCATAAAAACATGGATGAGTGAGTTTGGGGTGGAGGAACTTGACTGGCCTGCACAGAGTCCTGACCTCAACCCGATAGAACACCTTTGGGATAAATTAGAGTGGAGACTGTGAGCCAGACCTTCTCGTCTGACATCAGTGAATGACCTCACAAATGCACTTCTGGAAGAATGGTCAAACATTCCCATAGACACACTCCTAAACCTCCCAGAAGAGATGAAGCTGTTATAGCTGCAAAGGGTGGGCCAACTTAATATTGAACCCTACGGACTAAGACTGGGGGGCCATTAAAGTTCATGTGTTTATAAAGAAAGGCGTTCCAATACTTATGGCAATATAGTGTATTTATATATATATATATACAGTTGTGTTCAAAATAATAGCAGTGTTGAAAAAAGTGAATAAAGCTCAAAATCCTTCTAATAGCTTTTATTTCCATCCACACAAATGCATTGGGAACACTACACATTCTATTCCAAATCAAAACATGAAGAAAAATAGATCAAATTTGTGTTGTTCCTCTAAAAAAATTGAAGAAAAGTGAATATTAGACTGTTTAAAAAAATAGCAGTGTTTGTATTCTTCTTTACAAACTCAAACATTCACTATATAAACTGAAAAATATTTGAAGATTTTGCTTTCCTTTGAATCACTTAATGAATATTTAGTTGTATAAGCACTGTTTCTGAGAACTGCTGTACATCTGTGTTGCATGGAGTCACCCAACTTCTGGCACCTGTGAACAGGTATTCCAGCCCAGGATGATTGGACTACATTCCACAGTTCTTCTCTATTTCTTGGTTTTGCCTCAGAAACTGCATTTTTGATGTCACCCCACAAATTTTCGATTGGGTTAAGATCCGGAGATTGGGCTGGCCACTCCATAACGTCAATCTTGTTGGTCTGGAACCAAGATGTTGCACGTTTACTGGTGTGTTTGGGGTCGTTGTCTTGTTGGAACACCCATTTCAAGGGCATTTCCTCTTCAGCATAAGGCAGCATGACCTCTTCAAGTATTCTGATGTATTCAAACTGATCCATGATCCCTGGTATGCGATAAATAGGCCCAACACCGTAGTATGAGAAACATCCCCATACCATGATGCTTGTGCAACCATGCTTCACTGTCTTCACAGTGTACTGTGGCTTGAATTCAGTGTTTGGGGGTCGTCTGACAAACTGTCTCTGGCCACTAGACCCAAAAAGAACAATCTTACTTTCATCAGTCCACAAAATGTTGCGCCATTTCTCTTTAGGCCAATCAATGTGCTCTTTGGCAAATTGTAACCTCTTCAGCACATGTCTTTTTTTCAACAGTGGGACTTTGCGGGGGCTTCTTGCAGATAGCTTGGCTTCACATAGGCGTCTTCTAATTTTTACAGTACTCACAGGGAACTTTAGACCTTCTTTGATCTTCCTGGAGCTGATTGTTGGCTGAGTCCTTGCCATTTTGGCTATTCTTCTATCCATTCGAATGGTAGTTTTCGCTTTCTTCCACGTCTTTTGGTTGCCATTTTAAAGCATTTGCGATCATTTTAGCTGAGCAGCCTATCATTTTCTACACTTCTTTATATGTTTTCCCCTCTCCAATCAACTTTTTAATCAAGGTACGCTGTTCTTCTGAACAATGTCTGGAACAGCCCATTTTCCTCAGAATTTCAGAGAGAAATGCACTGTAACCAGCATGTACAACATTTGCTGCCTTCCTTCCTTAAATAATAGCAATAATTGCCACCTGTTTTTCAAAGAAAGAATGACCTCACTAATAGAACTCCACACTGCTATTATTTTGAACATGCCCCTTTCAATTAGTGATTCAATTACACAGAATCAGCAGCATGCATGTCATGACTGTTGGGTCTTTTGGATTTCTATTACTCTACTACACCTGCTAGTAAATTATTTGCCATGTAGAAATATAATTTCTACCAAAAACAGTGAATGATCAGGTTAGTGATGTCTGACTGCTATTATTTTGAACACAACTGTGTATATATATATATATATATATATATATATATATATATATATATATCACATTTTTTTATTTCTATCTATTTACTATATGGGTTATCTAAAGAGAGAGCACAGCAAAAATTGCTCCCATTCTAGTTGGCCGATCTGACTGAAACTTCAGACTGAATCATCCAATAAGGGAGGAGACACTGCTGTTGTTCAATCAGTTTTGTGCATAAATTTCACCTTAAAGTGGAGCTCCACCCAAAAGGGGAATTTCCGCTTTAAGCCTTTGTCCCCCACTCCCCATTAAGGATTGGCACCTCTTGGGAGCGGGTACCCGAATATGACAGTTACCCTCTCTCGCTTCTGGTGTGATTACCTAAGGTGATCGGAAGCGGAAGTTGTCCTCCCCCCTCCCTCCCCGTAGTCTTCTGGGACACGTGACAGGTCCCAGAAGACTACGGGACCATTCACAAACAGCAGGACTACTTGAGCATATGCAGTGAGCACTTGGCTATGAAGCCGCAAGCTGTCACAGCCAGGTGCCCACACTGAAGATGCTGGCACCAGGGAGAGAGGACAGCCAGTGAAACTGGCTGTGGTGAGGACACCGCTGAAAAGTCAGCAGCTACAGTTTTTGTAGCTGCTGACCTTTATTTTATTTATGTTTTGACTGGAGCTCCCTTTTAACATGCAGTAAAAAGAGATTTAAATAAGCAATCCCTGACCTCTCTTACCTACTTTATTGTACAGTTTTTTATTCTCAAAGATCATAGTTTATGCTTTCTAACAGCTTAGAAATATCTGCTGTGTTATATTTAGAGGGCCAGCAGACTGCCAAGGTCTGTCCCCATGGAAGAAAAAGCTAAGATTTAAATGTCTATGTTGTGAACTTTGAAAATAAATTTCTTTACAACAGTTATAGATTTATAGATACAGAGGTGAATGAGGGCTTTGAGGTGCTATTACTGATTGATCAGAAAATGCGAATACGTCTGCATGTATGATCTGCGTATAGGTTTACAGGTTTGGAAACCTCCTTTTAACTATCTTGGAACTGTTTCTGTGCCACAGACTGCTAACCCTAAAGTGGTTGTAAACCCGTACAAATACCGTATTTTCCGGCGTATAAGACGACTGGTCGTATAAGACGACCCCCTACTTTTCCTGTTAAAATATAGGGTTTGGGCTATACTCGCCGTATAAGACTACCCCTCTTCCAACGCACACCAAATAAAAATGAAAAAACATCAGATTTGATTTCAATATGGAATGGCATTTCAGTATGGTATTCCAATGATGGGGTGCTATTCCTCCCACTGACACCAATGATGAGGCACTACTCCTCCCACTGACACCAATGATGGGGCACTATTTCATCCACTGACACCAATGATGGGGCACTATTCCTCCCACTGATACCAATGATGGGACACTATTCCTCCCACTGACACCAATGATGGTGCCCCATCATTAGAGTCAGTGTGTGAGGAATAGTGCCCCATCATTAGTCAGTGGGAGGAATAGTGCCCCATCATTGGTGTCAGTGGGAAGAATCGTGCCCCATCATTGGTGTCAGTGGGAGGAATAGTGTCCCATCATTAGTGTCAGTCGGAGGAATAGTGTCCCATCATTGGTGTCAGTGGGAGGAATAGTGCTCCATCATTGGTGTCAGTGGGAGGAATAGCGGCCCATCATTGGTATCAGTGGGAGGAATAGTGCCCCATCATTGGTATCAGTGGGAGGAATAGCACCCCATCATTGGTGTCAGTGGGAGGAATAGCACCCCATCATTGTTGTCAGTGGGAGGAATAGTGCTCCATCATTGGTGTCAGTGGCAGGAATTGCGCCCCATCATTGGTGTCAGTGGGAGGAATAGCGCCCCATCATTGGTATCAGTGGGAGGAATAGTGCCCCATCATTGGTGTCAGTGGGAGGAATAGTGCCCCATCATTGGTGTCAGTGGGGAGAATAGTGCCCCATCATTGGTGTCAGTGGGGAAGAAGAATAGTGCCCCATCGTTGGTGTCAGTGGGGAGGAGAAGTAGTGCCCCATCATTGGTATCAGTGGGGAGAATAGTGCCCCATCGTTGGTATCAGTGGGAGGAATAGTGCCCCATCATTGGTATCAGTGGGGAGAATAGTGCCCCATCATTGGTGTCAGTGGAGAGGAGGAATAGTGCCTCATCGTTGGTGTCAGTGGGGGAGGAACAGTGCCTCATCGTTGGTGTCAGTGGGGGAGGAACAGTGCCTCATCATTGGTGTCAGTGGGGGAGGAACAGTGCCCCATCGTTAGTGTCAGTGGGGGAGAGGAGCGGCTGCTCCTTCTTCCAGTTCGGCCGCTCGATTTTCGTGGGGCCGCTCGGCTCCGCCTCCTCGCTGGTGATTGGTCGCCTGTGTGCCTTTCCAGTGCTGGCGCCCAATCACCGGTGAGGAGGCGGAGCCGAGTGGCCGCGTGACCATCTAGCGGCCGAACTGAAAGAAGGAGCAGCCGTGTTTCCTGGACCGGATCGTGGTGGGACCGGAGCCAGGTAAGGTACAGCAGCCCCTCTGCCCACCCCTGAACTTAGTGTCCGTTGGAGGAGGAGGGGGGCGGTGCCGCGCCGCCCCTCGAAAAAGTGCCGCCCTGACACCGGCTCGCACCGGCGTATAAGACGACCCCCGACTTTTCAGAAGATTTTCAGGGGTTGAAAAGTCGTCTTATACGACGGAAAATACGGTACCCAGTAAAGTGACTGGCCTCAGGTGATACACAGAGATGAAACAAATCCTCCTACATAAGTTGTACCTGTTTATCTTCAGTAGTCTCTTCTCTACATCCGTTCAAAGTGCTGAATGTCAAAGCTTGTTTGAGAGTTCAGAAAAAAGGGTCAGAGAGCTCAAATTACACTCCGCAGAACTCAGTGGGGTTAGCTCTGAGAGCTGATTGGAAGGAAGAGACCCCCCCAAGGGTAGAGCTGAGGCTGTCAATCTGCTGGAGGACCCTCCCCGTCACCATTTTTCTTTTGGTGTCAGGAAAACTTGTCAGAAGTGGTTCATGCTGATAGCAGAGGAACATGGCAGCAGACAGAAATGACACTTAGTGCTCTTAATTGAGACAGGTACACAGTATAGAGGGATATGCTTTGTTCATATTTCATGTCTGAGTTTTAAGCCTGGGTTCACACTTGTGCGGTGTGGTATATTGCATGTGATTCGCAGAGGAACTGCACCGCATTCCTGTGCAAATCACATGTGAATTGTGTGCGGTGCAATTTGAGCCATACATTTTTTATGGCTCAAATTGCACTGTATCCACACCAAAAAGTCGCACTAGATTCACACCTATGTGATCCGATTCTGCACATCAAACCTCGTTTTGCGTACCGATTTTGGGGTGTTGTTAACTTAACATACACACCCACAGCGGTTCGCACAAACGGGGTGCGATTGTGATGCAGTACGGAATTCACACAGAAACCTCTGCGAATTCTGCAGCACATCAGTGTGGACCCGGCTTAACTTAAATATAACCCTAACCAAAAAGTTAACCCCAACAATAACTCTGAGGCTTGTTTACCTTGCAGCCCCTCTGAAAAGCAATCTGCGGTGGATGATTTTATCAGTGTGTTGCTTCCCTTTTCACTATCCACTCAGGCTGGGGGAGGGACAAGACCTGTAACTGCATCTAAACTGCAGCTGAAAACAAGCCAGGTCTCTTGTGCTGCCAGACCGGACTGTGCTGTGTGGCAGAGCTGTGTATATCCCAGAACTGGAACAAGTGTATTTAGATGTCTGACTGGAGTTCTTCTTTAAACTGTGTTATTTTAACCCCTATTAAAGATTTTACTAAAAAAACAACTAATAAACTAGTTTAGTATATGTTAGAGAACAAATATTGTATATATTTTGAAGGAGACCTCTTTAGTATAGTGCAAATGGGGCTTTAAAAAGTTGTATATTTCACCATTTAATATGCAGGTTATCCGTGTAATGTTTGTTTAATTTTTTTTTACATTTTCACTTAAACATTTTTGTATTGAAGCCATCCAAATGTAACATGTCAAATGTAATAACATATTACGAGCATACTTTAACTACTGTACTTACATTCTTCCAGACCTTGCAATAATTTAAAGGTTAACTTAACTGACAGTTTAGGACATGGAAATATAATACAGGAACTTTGTTTTCATTAGCAAATGTCTCCTGCAAAGAACGAGCCTGGTGGCAAGAATGTGAAATCCCTCAAACACCATAAAACAATGTTACAACCTACGCAAGCCCTAGAGCTCTCTGGTGCCCACCAAATCCTCATTAGGGTCATCTCCACAAAAAGTGCTGTTCTGCCTTCTAAATGGCTAACATCTCACATCTCAATTGTAAATAAGGGTGTATGATCAGTTTGCGGAGAATGAGGCCTGTTTTTTTTAATTAGGCAGTAAGGATTGGTTAGTGTCTGAGTCCCACTGAAGAGATTTTTCTTCACTTGAGACACAATGGGAGAAAATATCTACCCAGCCTTTCTTACACAGTTGTCTTTGGAACAAGTGTTCCTATTGGATGACCCCTCCCCATTCATCTAACATAGTGATAAGTCACAATTTTTTATTTTCTATCACTATCAGTACCAGTGACTCGATTCACCAGGAGAAAGAGAGAGAGGGAACCTGGCCACCAAGAACACAGACAGTAATAAAAACTTGGCAGAGGTTTTTACCCTCCCCTGCTTTAACCACTTCAAGTCCAGACACTTTTACCCCCTTCGTGTCCTGGCCAATTTTCAGCTTTCAGCGCTATCACACTTTGAATGACAATTGCGCGGTCATGCAACACTGTACCCATATGAATTTTTTAGCATTTTTTGAGCCAGATAAAGCTTTATTTTGGTGGTATTTATTCAGCACTGATATTTTTATTTTTGTTTGCTATATAAATTAAAAAGTCCAGCAATTTTGAAAAAAGTTTTTCTTATAAAATTTTGCAAATAAATAATCTGTTATGAATGGCCTTGTACCATGTGACCTCTGTGATTATTCACAAATTTCACACGTAGTAAGCAATGATGTCAGAAGTGACATCTTGCTTATTACTCTTCATGTGATCACTGATTGGCCAATCAGTGATCACATGATCGTGACCTCGCACAGAGGTGCCGTACAATGATCGGTGTTCCACTGTGTCTGGAGGAGACAGCGGGCTCCGGATTGCGGTGCTGCGCGCTCCCAGGGAGTGCGCCCCTGCACTGCTCCCATCTGGCTGTTTATATACATGGGCCGGATGGGAAGTGGTTAAACAAAACAAATGAATGTTGGCTTTAGATACACTTTAAAGGGGTTTTTGTATTTTTCCTGTTGATATACTTGTAGCATCTTTCTAGTGTAGTGTAGGCTGGCAGGTAAATTTAGTTGGCTCTGCTGTAATCAGAGGAGCAGGGATTGGTTATTCAGGGTTACTCAGTGTCTCATAGGCTGTTACTCTGATTGCTTTCTCTTGTCTTCTAGTGGATTCTAGAACCATAGTGGGAGGAATAGCAGAGTGAGCAGCTTCAATATTTATGAGACTCCAGCCAATCCCTGGGGAGGTGTGCCCAGTAAGTGGTGAGAGAGTCCATAAATAGTCTGAGGCCTGAGCAGCAGAGTGCAGAGTTCCTGGGTCCATTCCTGCTGGAGGAGACTCCTGTGCAGGGGGCTCTGCCCCTGGGGCAGATTTCAAGGAGAAGCCATCAGGAAGGCAGCAAGGTCCCAGCGACATTTACCTGGGGTGCCTATTCACAAGTTCAAATCCTTGGATCAAGTGGGGTCTAGAGAAGTTCACTGGAGAGAGCCAGGAGGAAGTTGGTGAGAAAGAGTCCAGCTGTTCTATGGTGGTGTGAGTCTAAATCTCCCTCACCAAGAAGAGCCTGGTGGATATTGGAAGGGGGCAACCAATGTTCCTATAGCTGTGTGAGTAAATTACCCTAGTGCTGGGAAGTCAATGACTGTGAGCAGCTTTTAATATCTGGAAGAAGTACTAGTCACTATCAGCATAGAGATCCTATGGGATCCCTTTCCAAGTTCATCATTCCCATAAAAAAAAGCCCAAAAAAGAAACTCCTAGATAGTTCATTGGAGCCAGTGCAAGAAAAAAGCTACTAAGCAAACACCCCTTGCACTGGCCTAACCAATGGTCAGTGAATTATTTCACTAGAACCTAAACTTGCACTAGCTCAGACCAACCAGATCATCACTAATACATCCTGGTGAAGCAATCAGATCCTGTTATACTGGCAAAAGAGTCCTATGGAACCTCTAGCAGAATAAAATGTCTCCAGAGGACACAGATTGCCCATAGTAAGACAATGATATTTTGATTGCAGAAGACCAAACAGGCTAGAATCATTCAGTAACTGAGCTAAGCTGCCAACCAATTCCATTAGACAATGTTAAAAACAAATTAGGTAACCATTACACTGAACAGCTCATTAACACACTGATTAAAGCATAACTAAAGGTAAAACTTTTGTTTTTCATTTTGGATATAGTAAGGGAGGGTTATTACCCCTGTAAGGTTTATTTTTGTCATATGTATCTCATTGGGGAAATTTACCTTCATTTCCTGTCCCATAGCCAAAACAGGAAGTGAGAGAAAATCCCTCTAAAGTGATGGAATCCCTAGTTGTCATCAGGGTCACCAAAACTAATGTCCCCATATCAACACTATTGAAGACAACCCAAACATTGGGTTTTCCGTTTCCTTTCACTTTCATTGATAATGGTAAACAGGACAAATAGAGAAGGTGAATCTCCTTAATGGAGGCACAGATAGCAATAAAAACCTGCCACAAAGAGGAAAGGGCATTTGTTTCGTTACAAGCATTGTAACATTGCTATCTTGTGAGTTGCTCCAATTTTACCCCAATAAATGATAATCTACATGCTGCACTTAGATGGCGCTGCCTCTTTCTTTACTATTAATTAAAAATCGGACAGGTGTTCTAATCCCTCTCCGCTCTGTCCAAAATGTAATAAAAAGTTTTGTCTATAGTTATACTTTAAAGTGGTTATAAGGGCTCATTCTATGCATGAAGGTAAAAAACCTTCTATGTGCAGCATCCCCCTCCAGCCCCCCCACCAATCCTTACCTGAGCCCCCTTCAATCCAACGACATTCTTAAAAGCCTCTGCTGTGAGGGGACTCTTCCTCCTCATTGGCTGAGACAGCAGCAGGAGCCCATTGGCTGTCAATCACAGCAAGTGAGCCAATGAGGAGAGAGTGGGGGGTGGGCCGAGCCACGGCTCTATGTGTCTTATGGACGCATAGAGCAGCAGCTTGGTGATGAGCACGCAGCGGTGCCCCCAGGGTGAGTGGCTTTCCCTGGGGGCACTGCTTGAGGGGGAGGAGCCAACAGTGCCAGTGGGGACCCAAAAAAGAAGAGGATTGGAGCTGCTCTGTTGAAAGCCACTGCACAGGGCAGATAAGTATAGAAATGTTTGTTTTTTTAGAAAGATAAATCCTGAAGCTTTAGTGTCACTTTAAGTTCAATTGTTGTGCCCTACCTGAATATAGTAGTTTTTTAGAGTGGTGCTTGCTCAGGCAGATCTAAAAGTAAAACTGCTCAATCCATGAAGGATGGATTACTGTATGTATAGAACATGGTCAGGGGCTGACTGACAACTCATGGGGTCCCCGGGCACTAGGGGATCATGGGGGCCCTGTGTCCTTGCCCAAACTCAAAAAAGCCTATGAAAAAGGTACTAGGGGCATCTCATGGGGCCCCCTACTGACCCCGGGCCCTCGGGCAGTGCCCGAGTTTCCAAATGGTCAGTCCACCCCTGAACATGGTTTATTATACACAAGAAAGGAACTACCAGGGTTCAGCTTTTTCCATCACCTGCAGTGTAACCCGCAACCTAGCATGGCCACTCTTGTATATAATTTGCCCTGAATGCAAAAAGTAAAGATTTGCCATGTTATACAGAAAATCTAGAATTCATAGTTTTGACTAAGAAGAACCCTGAAAATTCTACATTTTGCCTTTAGATAATCCTAAGAAATAGTAGTGCATGGATGGAAGTCAACAGAGCTTCACCTCATTCACTAATCTCTTGAAATAAATCTTCTTGCAAATTGGGCAGCCTATTTGCCTTTAGTAACTCAATTAATCTCACAAGATTTTGAGTAAGATTTGGGTGATATCACTACTGTGTTAGTCACTGTTCTCTTTGATGGATCTCCCTTCCTTTGCTTTATCCAGCAGGATGGCATCTTTGACATAAGGAAGTAAAGCAAAAGAAAATATTGAATTGGACTTTCATCGCGTTGTCTCTCAACAAATCTTTATGGACAAAAACCTTTTTTTTTATCAAATCAGAAAATTTTACCTATACTCAAAATAGAAAAGATCCTGTTAAAATTATTAATCGTTATTCTTAACACCCTAAAGAGTCCTAACCACAACTACTATATAGTACTGGTCCAAAATCTAAGGGCAAGGTAATAAATACAGCCAGGGAGATTCTCTTTGATGGATCTCCCTGCCTTTGCTTTATCCAGCAGGATGACAACTCTGACATAAGAAAATAAAGCGAAAGAAAATATTGAATTGGACTTTCATGGAGTTGCCTCTCAACAAATGTTTATGGACAAAAACCTTTTTTTTTTATAAAATCAGAAAATTTTACCTATACTCAAAATACATAAGATCCTGTTAAAATTATTAATCGCCATTCTTAACACCCCAAAGAGGCCTAACCACAACTACTATATATTATTACTGACAAATATAAATTGGTCCAAAATCTAAGGGCAAGGTAATAAATACAGCCACATTTATTAAGATCTCTCAGTTGTGGATACGGCTTCTCTTGATATGTTTTACATTAAGCTTCTTCAGGAATAGGATGCTAAAAAACACAAATCAGAACAATAAGAGTTTTTCAGTCATACCATGACAGTATGCACTGATCCACATACCTGGACATGAAAGATAGCAAAAATCAGAAAGACTCAGAAAAGAAGTTCAATTGATGTTCAGAAATGAATGCCCTATATACAGATGTTGACCCAGGCACTGAAACCAAGCTCATCCCCAAAAAAGGCCCCAGGAGGAAGGGGTGTAAAGGCAACTATCTACCTACAGGCAATACTGTGACCAATCAATTGTTGCCTGCTTTCTTGGGTACAGCCTCCACAGTACAGGTCCTCTTTATTCTAATCTGCTACGTCATGTCGACCTATGTTATCTTATTTTTTTCATCTTTAGTACACTATATTCAGTGTTTGTACAACAATGTTTATCAGGTTAAATGTAGCCATGTCAAAGGAATACTATACATCGATGAGCAATGATTTCTTTTTTCAGTTCTATTATTTTTTAAAAAACCTGACCATACCATTTTCTGGTCCGCTTCATATTGACATTCTATAAGAAATGCTAATACACATAATTCTTGTAGTAGCTTACTTCTGATCTGTAGGTAGCCAGGAATTAGTTGTTATCAGGTGTAAATATGTACTTTTGATTGACCGCCAGGTAGTTAGACTTGGTAAGAACATAATCTAAAGCAAACAACTCAAGAGGTTATTACTGGCTGCACATTTGTAGATCTATGGTTTGTTGACATTTCTGTGCTGATTGAGTTTGACCTCATTTTGAAATAAAGAGCCAATCCTACAAAATTGTATGATTTGTTTAAAATACGGTTGTAGGAAAGCAGATGGCTTTTTCTACAACTCAACTTTGATGAATATTACTCTGTCTAATGTTTTGGTGAAAAATATTGCTAAGTATGCACTAACAGTTTGCAGGATGGAATAATTTTTTTAGTTTATAAAGCACAGAAAAAAAAATGATACCTGGAAATGGGGCAATTGGATTTGTTTACACTAACAGTAGAATCAGTGGTTTATAACCAGGGACACATTCATTCGCAATTATTATATGAATTAGTATCCACATCTGCTTAGTAATGGGGAGAAACCACAGGGATTCCAAGCAAGGCTATTGGAACCTTTACATTTTAGGGATCTGAGTACCTACTCATCAGAATAACATTCATGACTTTCCTCTATCTTTCTGGTTTTTCTATGCTCTTCCAACTGTTTTCTGAGTGCCCCAAGTAGTCAGCTAGCCCCCTTTTTTGTTTTTTTCCCACTGGAATGGACAAGGCCTACTGCAGTGCCTACAACACCTGAACACCATTCTCCTGAAGGCAGAAAAGTACATAAAATAAAATAAAGATATTGTTCTACAACCCAATGAGATAAAGAAGTCTTCCAGAGATGCCGGGTGTGGAAAGGCAGTCGCACAGCTGCAATTACAATCATGCAGAGATAACTCCTTACTTGCTCTTTAACCACTTGCTCCAGAGCATTTACCCCCCTTCCTGACCAGGCCATTTTTTGTGATACAGCGCTGCATTACTTTAACTGACAATTGTGCAGTCATACAATGCTGTACATAAATGAAATTTATGTCCTTTTTTTCCCACAAATAGAGCTTTCTTTTGGTCATATTTAATCACCTCTGTGTTTTTTATTTTTTGCGCTATCAACAAAAAAAGACTGACAATTTTGAAAAAAAAAACTATATTTTTGACTTTTTGCTATAAAACATATCCAGTAAAAAAATTTAAAAAATCAAATGTTGTCATAAATTTAGGCCAAAGTGTATTCTGCTACATGTCTTTGCTAAAAAAAATCCCAATATGTGTAAATTAATTGGTTCATGTGAAAGTTATAGCATCTACAAATGGTGGTAAATATACTGGAATTTTAATTTTTATATTTTTTATACTCATAATGGCGGTGATCAGCAACTTATAACGGGACTGCGGTACTGGGGTGGGTATTCTTAAACGGGGGGGAACTGACTTGTTGTCACTGACATCCCAATGATACTACTACAGTGATCAATGCTAATAAAAAGCACTGACACTGTACTAATGACACTGGGCAGGAAGGGGTTAACCTTTGGGCGATCAAAGCCTTAACTGTGTGCTCTGAGTGTTTTACTGTGTGTGCTGTTTTACTGGAGAGACATGCTGCTTTGTATTTCTCTGTTATGCATTGAAATACAAAGCAGCATGTCCTTGCTGGCAGGAGAGAGACCTGTGTTGCTTACACACAAGTCTCTTCCCTGTCAGTTTTACATGGCGATCGCCGGGTGCCGGCGGGGAATCTCCAGCTGGGACCTGGTGATTGAGATCCCTAGCCACCAATGGCAGTGTGCGTAGTGCGCAGCCCTGACTCCCTGTAGCAGTAGTTGTACTATAGGGCAGCAGGCAAGCAGTTAAAATCTTCAAAATGTGTAAATTCTTCATAAAGACAAAATGTTCAGACAGCTGAAGTTAACGGGTTTTAGCCTTGTGAATAATGCCCATAAGCCTGAAATGCATCTGCTGTCTGAACATTGTCTTTTTTATGGAGAATTAATACATTTTGAGGATTTTAAAGAGCAATTAAGGAGTTGCAGATCATCTTTCTTCACATATTTAAAGTAGAACTATAGGCAAAACGTTTTGTTTTTCATTTAGCAATAGCATGAGGGAGGGTTATAACCCCTGTAAGTTTTTTTGCCATCTGTGTCCCATTGGTGAGATTTATCTTCAGTTCTTGTCTTATACCCAAAACAGGCAGTGAGAGGAAATCCCTGCAAATTAAGAGAATTCTTTGGGCCCCCTAGGTTACCAGAACTAGTGTCCCCATTGGAAAATTTCCTCTCTATTATTTTTCTGGGGACAACTCAAAATTTGGGATCTTCTTTTATTTGTTTTTTTATGATAATGGTAAAAAGGACAAATAGAGAGAGTGAATCTCCCTAATGGGGACACAGCCAGCAATAAAGATTGAGAGCCGTTCTAATCCTTCTCCACTCTATCCACAACTAAAGAAACATTTTGCCTTTGGTTATATTATAAATGAATGGAATGAGATGTCTCTCAAAGCCCTGAAGAAGTGAGAGCCGTAATCTCCCAAAATATTCTGGATGTGCCCCACCATTTACATCAATATAGACATACAAATCGTCAGATTGTACAACTGTCCATACTAGTTCTCCTTACCACACACTCACAAGCAGGGGCGGATTGAAAACTCATGGGGCCCCCGGGCAATAGGGGATCATGGGGCCCCTGTGCCCTTGCCCAAACTCAAAAAAGCCTATGAAAAAGGTAGCAGGGGCATCTCATGGGGCCCCCTACTGACCCCGGGCCTTCGGGCAGTGCCCGAGTTTCCAAATGGTCAGTCCGCCCCTACTCACAAGTGCCTATTTTTCCCATGGTTGCAGATCTCTGTCAGTGACCGCTGTGTCTACAAAGTCTTCTGTTCCTGATGCACCAAACAGCAATCTATGCTGCTTAACCACTTGCCCTCTGAAAGGTTTTACCCCCTTCATGACTAGGCCATTTTTGCAATTTGGCACTGTGCTACTTTAACTGATAATTGTGCAACACTGTACGCAAACTAAATTTTTATAATTTTTTCACATAAAAAGATCTTTTTTTGGTGGTATTTGACCACCACTAGGTTTTGTATTATATCCAAGAAAAAAAATCGAAAATTTTGAAAAAAAAAATTTTTTAACCACTTGCCTACCGGGCACTTATACCCCCTTATTTACCAGGCCAATTTTCATCTTTCAGCGCTGCCGCACTTTGATTGACAATTGCGCAGTCATGCAACATTGTACCCATATGAAATTTTGATCATTTTTTCTCACAAATAGAGCTTTCTTTTGGTGGTATTTAAGCACCACTGGGCGCTTTACTTTTTGCGCTATAAATAAAAAAAGTGCAAAAAATTTGAAAAAAAAAAAAGTTTCTTTGTTTCTATTATAAAATTTTTCAAACAGGTATTTTTTCTCCTTCACTGATGTGCGTTAATGAGGCAGCACTGATGGGCACTGATAGGCGGCACTTATGGGCACTGATAGGCAGCACTAAAGGGCACTGATAGGCAGTACTAATGAGGTGGCACGGATAGGCGGCACTGATAGACAGCACTAATGAGGTGTCATGGATAGGCGGCACTAATATGCAGCACTGATAGGCGGCACTGATAGGTGACACTGATGATGGGTACTGATAGACGGCACTGACTGGCATCACTGCTGGGCACTGACTGGCGGCACTGACTGGCACAACCCCTGGGCACTGACTGGTGGCACTGACTGGCAGCACTGCTGGGCTGCACTGGTGGGTGGCACTGGTGGGCAGCACTGGTGGGTGGGCACAGGTGGGTGGCACTGGTGGGCACAGGTGGGTGGGCACAGGTGGGTGGCACTGCTGGGCACAGGTAGGTGGCACTTCTGGGCACAGGTGTGTGACACTGCAGAGTGGCACAGGTGGGTGCACTGCTGGGCACAGGTGGGTGATCTGCTGGGCACAGGTGGGCGGAGCTAGTGGGCGCACTGCTGGGCACAGGTGGGCGGAACTTGCGGGTGGCACTGCTGGGCACCGATCATCAGGGCACTGATCATCAGTGTCCTGATGATCGGTGCCGATCCCTGCTCTGACAACTGCCGGTTCTCGGCAGTACTTTCCTCACGATCTGACAACGTGAGGAAAGTGCAGCCGAGAACCGGCACTTGCATTTCCCTCTGATCAGCGTGTCATTGGACACCGCTGATCACGTGGTAAAAGGCCGCTGTGATTAACCTTTTACCACATCACGTGATCAGCTGTGTCCGTAGGACACAGCGATCACGGAGATCGCCGGGTGCGCGCCCCCTGGGGCGCGCAGGAGAGCGCGTTCTGGGAGGACGTCATATGACGTCCACTCAGAACTGGCCGGCCGCAGTGCAGCCGTCATTCGGCTATCTGTGGTCGGCAACTAGTTAACTTTCTGCTATAAAACTTATCCAGTGAAAAAATTAAAAAATCTAATTTCTTCATGAGTTTAGGCCAAAATGTATTCTGCTACATGTGTTTGGTAAAAAAAAAAATCCCAAATAAGTATATTATTTGGTTTGTGTGAATGTTATAGCATCTACAAAGTATTTTATATATACTGGAATTTTTACTTTTTTTTTCTACTAGTAATGGCGGTGATCAGTGACTTATAGTGGGACTGTGATAATGCGGCGGGCAATAGCCCTAGCTGATGCTGGTTGGGGGGATACACTAACTGACTAACTGGCACTGACATCAATAGTGACATTAATACAGTGATCAGTGCTAATATAATACACTGTCACTGTACTAATGACACTGGTTGGGAAGGGGTTAACATCTAGGGTCGATCAATGGGGTTAATTGTTTCCCTAACAATGTGTAATGTGTGTAATGTGCGCTGCTTTTACTAATCTTATTTTTTTCCCTACTTTGCAGGTCCCGTCAATCAGTCATTGGCTGGGACCTGTTGATTGGCTTGTGCTGTAACAAATCACACTACAGCCGGGGAAGCGGACATGTGCATGTGCCCTACCTGATAACGTACCAGATACATGACCCAGTGCACAGCGGCTGCCCTGCCACAGTAAATGTACATGGGGCGATTGCTAAGTGGATAATATATATGCTGCATAATGTCTTTGTACTCTACAGCCACATTTTCAAGGCTCCCAATGGTTCCTCATTTGGAGTAGACTTGAATGAAGTGTCATTTTGTGACACTTTAATAAAGTTAAATAGACAATGTAAACCAGTGAGCATGTGTTTTTACACCAGGGCTGGTGTGAACAAGCCCTGATTGTACAAGCAATCACCAAACTGATTTCTTATTACAAGTACTTATATACCGCCATCAATTTATGCAGCACTTTACATATATATTATACATTCACATAAGTCCCTAACCCTCAAGGGGCGTACAATCTAAGGTCCCTAACTCACATTCATACATACACATATTAGGGCCAATTTAAACAGGATCCAGTTAACCTACCAGCATGTCTTTGGAGTTTGGGAGGAAACCAGAGTACCTGGAGGAAACCCATGCAGGCACAGGGAGAACATGCAAACTCCAGGCAGGTGGTGCCATGGTTGGGATTGGAACCAGTGACCTTAGTGCTGTCATGCAGAAGTGCTAACCCTTTAGCCACTGTGCTGCCCTGGTTCACACCAATGTATTTTTTGGTGCTTTTTGCAGAAACACACTACAGTCCATTTAACATGGTTTCCTATGGGACATGTTCAAATCTATGCTTTTTTGAACAGCTACATTGTTGGAAAGGGTCAGGGACATTTTTAAATGCAAAAAAGCAGTGCTTCTGCTACAATAGAGTTCAATGGAGACGCTGCTGAAATGCATGTAGTGCGCTTTTGCCACATTTTTGTTGCGTTTTGAGTTTTTTTCTTTCCAGCAATGAAAACATTTCCCCTTTAACAAAAAAACGAACAAAAAAAAGTTGAAAAAATGCATCAAAAACGTGCGTGTAAAAACGCAAAATGAAAAGCAAAAAGCATTGCAAAAACGAATCAAAAGCAAACTGCATAGGTGTAAACCAAGCCTTAAAGATATATATTATTATTATAATACAGGATTTATATAGCGCCAACAGTTTGCACAGTGCTTTACAATATAAGGGAGACAGTACAATTACAATACAGAAGGAATGTGAGGGCCCTGCTCGCGCAGCTTACAATCTAAAGGAAGGGGGAGATGATACAAAAGGTGATAGCTGCGGGGATGATCTGGTGGAGGTGATTCAAGTACAGTTCTTAGGTGGAAGTGGGGTAGGCTTCCCTGAAGAAGTGTGTTTTCAAAGATCGCCTAAAGGCAGACAGGGTGGGAGCTGACCGGACATGCTGTGGTAGGGAGTTCCAGAGGATGGGAGAGGCTCTGGAGAAGTCCTGGAGGCGAGCGTGGGAGGAGGTGATGAGGGAGCTAGAGAGGAAGATATCATGGGGGGAGCGGAGTGGGCGATTTGGCCGATATCTGTGGATGAGGTCAGTGATGTAGCTAGGGGCAGTGCTGTGGATGGCTTTGTAAGCTGTGGTTAGTATTTTGAATTTTATACGTTGGGTTATTGGAAGCAAGTGAAGGGATTGGCAGAGAGGGGCAGCAGACGCTGATCGGTTGGTAAGGTGTATGAGTCTAGCAGCAGCATTCATAATAGACTGAAGGGGGGATAGCCTGTGTAACGGTAGACCAGTGAGGAGGGAGTTTCAGTAATCGAGGCAGGATATAACCAAGGTGTGGATAAGTTGTTTTGTGGTGTCATTGGTGAGGAAGGGGCGGATTTTGGAAATGTTCCGGAGGTTGAGGCGGCAGGATTTAGCCAGTGAGTGGATGTGGGGCCCAAAGGAGAGGTCAGAGTCTAGGATTACGCCTAGCACCCTGGCATCAGGGGAAGGACCAATGGTTGTGCTGTTGATCTTAATGGTATAGTCGTGAGTGGGGGATTGGGGAGGAGGAAATATTACAAGCTCAGTTTGAAATTGAGGTAGTGATGTGACATCCATGCTGATAGGTCGCTTAGTAGATTTGTGATACGTGAGGAGATTGAGGGGGTGAGCTGGGGAGTGGAGAGATAGATTTGGGTGTCATCAGCATAGAGGTGGTATTGGAAGCCATGGGAGGTTATCAGTTGGCCCAGGGAGGAGGTATAGAGAGAGAAAAGGAGGGGCCCAAGGACAGAACCTTGGGGTACCCCAACAGAAAGAGGAAGAGGAGCAGAGGAGGAGGAATTGTCTGTGACACTGAAAGTGCGCTGAGAAAGGTAAGAGGAGAACCAGCAGAGAGCAGAGTCACGGAGGCCGATGGAGTGGAGTTTACTGAGGAGGAGCGGGTGGTCGACTGTGTCAAAGGCAGCAGAAAGGTCAAGGAGTATGAGTATGGAGTAATGGCCATTGGTTTTAGCAGTTAGTAGGTCATTAGTGAGTTTTAGTAGGGCAGTTTCTGTGGAATGTTGTGGGCGGAAGCCAGACTGTCGGGTATCAAGAAGGTTGTTGTCGATGAGGTAGCAGTTCATACGGTTGTGAACAAGGCGCTCGAGAAGCTTGGAGGCAAACGGAAACAGGGAGATGGGTCTTAAGGTATTCAAGTCTTAAGTTGAATAAGACTTGAATGAGTCTTAAGTTGAATAAGACTTAAATGGTCTTAAGTTATTCAAACTGGGGGGGTCCAGTGAGGGTTTTTTGAGAATGGGGGTAACCAGTGCATGTTTGAGTGGGGAGGGAAAGGTGCCCATGGAGAGTGAGAGGTTGAGGATGTGGGTTAGAAAGTTTAGGATAGAGCAGGAAGGAGGCTGCAACAGTCGTGAGGGGACAAGATCCAGGGGACAGGTGGTGAAGTGGGCCTTGGAAAGGAGATCGGTAACTTCCTTGGAGGTAACAGGGTTCGAAGGAGGAGAGTGTTGAGTTTGGTGTTGGGCCTGGTATGTTGGTTAGAGAAGGAAGCTTGACACTGGAGATCTCATCACAAATTGTGTCGATCTTCTTCTTGAAGTGACTGGCAATCTCCTGTGCAGTAAGTAAGTTGGTGGGTGGAGGCAGTGGGCGGTGGAGTAAGGAATTAAGGGTAGAGAAGAGTTGACGAGGATTGGATGAGAGGGTCTTGATGAGAGTGTGTTATAGTAGGTTTGCTTAGCAGAGTGGAGGCTGGAGTTGTATTTTAGAAGAGCGGATTTGTGATATATAAAAGATGGTGTTCAGCATGTAATGTGGATTTGTGAGCTCACAGTCAGAGCAGGTCATACTGGGGAAGGCTGCACTTGTACTCAACACTTCATGGTAAGCAGCGCTCATATCATACAGATTAACCTTTCGAAAACTCAAGCTAATATGTAACATCTGCTTATGCTATATATCCGAGTCCCTCCGGACGCACCTCCTATTATTTCATGTTTACATTTCAGCTTCACAGGTTTTGCTGGCTGAGAGTAGCTTAAGCTGCATTATAGTTCACTTTCATTTCAAATATATGTATTTATTAAAGAAGAATTTCACCCAAATATAGGAATTCAGAATTAGTTGGATTCACTAAACTGCATTTTGTTGCATTTTTAAAGACAGGCAATATACACATACTGTATACAGGGGAAAATGTATTGTTATCAATTGGGCCTTTTGCCACAAATGCAGTATGGATTGAAAAAACCCTGCATTCTGCACTTGGGATAATCTGCATTTTGCCCTTGTGATCAAATGCAGTCCATTCTGTCTATGTGATCAATGGATTTAAAAAAATGACATGCAATGCATTTGCAAAGTCTGGAAACACAATGGGTGTTAAACGTTTTTCTTACGTTGAGTAAATGAACTGACCAACCTTTGCTAGCTATATAACTGGTGGTGATTGATTCACTTGAATCACTTGAACGCAATCTGATTATTTTAATTTTTCATATGTTAAGTTACAAAAGTTAACCCTTTGATACAAATTACCAGTTAAATACAGTAAGTAATATAAGTGGGCATCTTTGCTAGCAATGTGACTGGTGATGGATGATTAATTCATTTGAACCAGGACTTAACTTTGATCCAGCAGATTCATTAGTAATTGATAAGGGTA
Organism: Staurois parvus; assembly: GCF_062004578.1. NCBI lineage: Eukaryota > Metazoa > Chordata > Amphibia > Anura > Ranidae > Staurois > Staurois parvus. Next base: position 5,527,614 of record NW_028317848.1, read on the forward strand.
AATGTTTCTCAAGCTGAAGGGGAAAACCTATCTCCTTATTTTTATTTATTTTATATGTTAAGTTAAAAAGTTAACCCTGTGACATACACGGAGGTATAGACTTCACTGAAGGTATGCTGTGGTATCTGACACCAAGCTTTCAGTAGCAGATCCTCTAAATCCTGTAAGTTGTGAGGTGGGGCCTCTATGGATCGGGCTTGGTTTTCCAGCACATTCCACAAATGCTTGATTGGACTGAGATCTGGAGAATTCGGAGGCCAAGTAAACACCTCAAACTTGTTGTTGTGTACTAGATTGTAACAAGATAATCAATGCTATACACTTAACCTGTCATTGGTCATAATGCTATAACTGGTTGATGTAAATAATCAATTAAATACAATAAATATGTGATATTAAATATAATAATATGTGAAGTAGGCATAGGATTCAGTTATCACTCTCTGACCTCTGGAAGTATTTTCCTGGTAGGGACAGGAGTTATTACAAAGTAGAGGCAGTAATATACGGGTGGTCTAGGGTGGCCTTTCGGTAAATGAACAAAAATGCAAATATGTCAAATATCATAAAACCTGATGTACTCATAAAAAGGGTTTACAATCAATATGAATCATATGCTCATATACATAACATGGATATTTTGTTCCGTTCTTAAAAACAGTACTGTCATAGGTTACCCTGTCAATGCATTTTGCGTTCGGAGACCACTTCTTCTGGACCTCATGTTCTCATATGACATATTATACCTATAACTTTTCACTGGATTCTAGAAATTTGGAAAAAAAAACATACAAAACAAACATTATAACAATGCATAGATACATATATTTAAATAATCCACCCAAAAAACCTGGGAATCCTCTAACCAATAGAAGCATGGAAATAAACTAGAAAGGGTGAAAGAAAAAAAAAAATATATATATATATATATATATATATATATATATATATATATATATATATATTTTTTTTTTTTTTTTTTTTTTTTTCACATAGCAAAATAATTTAATAACACGGAATAAGCAATAACAAAAAACACACAAAAAAATTGCATCTGTCCGGGCTGTGGGGAGGCCAATGGAAATCAGTCAGAAGTGCATGATCCCATGTAACTCAGAACTGACTCAGGATGTACCGTTTTTTGGACGACAGCCTTCCTTTATGTGTTTTTTGTTATTGCCTATTCCCCGTTTTTGTAAATATATACAGTCATGGCCGAAATTGTTGGCACCCTTGATATTTCTCCAGGAAATCATGTATTTCTCACGAAACGTATTGCATTAACACATGTTTTGCTATACACATGTTTATTCCCTTTGTGTGTATTGGGACAAAACAAAAAAAGGGAGGAAAGAAAGCAAATTCGACATAATGTCACACAAACCTCCAAAAATGGGCTGGACAAAAGTATTGGCACCCTTTCACAACTGCGGATAAATAAGAATGTTACAAGCATGTGATGCTCCTGTAAACTCACCTGGGGCAAGTAACAGGTGTGGGCAATATAGAAATCACACCTGAAAGCAGATAAAAAGGAGAGACGTTCACTTAACCTTTGCATTGTGTGTCTGTCTGTGCCACACTAAGCATGGACAACAGAAAGAGGAGACGAGAACTGTCTGAGGACCTGAGAACCAAAATTGTGGCAAAATATCAACAATCTCAAGGTTACAAGTCCATCTCCAGAGAACTAGATTTGCCTTTGTCCACAGTGCGCAACATTATCAAGAAGTTTGCAACCCATGGCACTGTAGCTAATCTCCCTGGTCGTGGACGGATGAGGAAAATTGATGAAAGATTGCAACGCAGAATAGTCCGGATGGTGGATAAGCAGCCCCAAACATGTTCCAAAGACATTCAAGCTGTCCTGCAGGCTCAGGGAGCATCAGTGTCAGCGCGAACTATCCGTCGACATTTAAATGAAATGAAACGCTATGGCAGGAGACCCAGGAGGACCCCACTGCTGACACAGAGACATAAAAAAGCAAGACTACAGTTTGCCAAAATGTACTTGAGTAAGCCAAAAGCCTTCTGGGAAAACGTCTTGTGGACAGATGAGACCAAGATAGAGCTTTTCGGTAAAGCACATCATTCTACTGTTTACCGAAAACGGAATGAGGCCTACAAAGAACAAAACACAGTACCTACGGTAAAATATGGTGGAGGTTCAATGATGTTTTGGGGTTGTTTTGCTGCCTCTGGCACTGGGTGCCTTGACTGTGTGCAAGGCATCATGAAATCTGAGGATTACCAAAGGATTTTGGGTCGCACTGTAGGGCCCAGTGTCAGAAAGCTGGGTTTGCGTCCAAGATCCTGGGTCTTCCAGCAGGACAATGACCCCAAACATACGTCAAAAAGCACTCAGAAATGGATGGCAAAGAAGCGCTGGAGAGTTCTGAAGTGGCCAGCAATGAGCCCAGATCTAAATCCCATTGAACACCTGTGGAGAGATCTTAAAATTGCTGTTGGGAAAAGGTGTCCTTCCAATAAGAGAGACCTGGAGCTGTTTGCAAAGGAAGAGTGGTCCAAAATTCCGGGTGAGAGGTGTCAGAAGCTTATTGATGGTTATAGGAAGCGACTGATTTCAGTTATGTTTTCCAAAGGGTGTGCAACCAAATATTAAGTTAAGGGTGCCAATACTTTTGTCCAGCCCATTTTTGGGGTTTTGTGTGACATTATGTCATATTTGCTTTTCTGCCTCTGTTTTATATTTGTTCCAATACATACAAAGGGAATAAACATGTGTATAGCAAAACATGTGTTAATGCAATACCTTTTTTGTGTGAAATACTTGATTTTCAGGAAAAATATCAAGGGTGCCAACAATTTCGGCCATGACTGTATATATATATATATATATATATATATATACAATATTTCACCCTTTCTAGTTTATTCACCTGCTCCTATTGGTTAAAGGATCTCCTGGGGGACTATTTGAAAATATGTACCAATGCATTATTCTAATGTTTATTTCTGTAAGTTTTTTCCAAATCTCTAGAATCCAGCAAAACGTTATATGTATAATATCTCATATGAGAACATGAGGTCCTGAAGAAGTGGTCTCCAATTCTGAAACGCGTTGACAGTGTAACCTATGACATTACTGTTTTTAAGAATGGTACAAAATATCCATGTTATTTATATCAGCATATGATTCATATTGATTGTAAACCCCTTTTATGGGTAGGTCAGGTTTTATGTGCATTTTTTGTTAATAAACTTTTTTGATATTTGACATATTTAAATTTTTCTTCATTTACTGAAAAGCCACCCTAGACCACCCATCTTTTACTGCTTCTATTTTGCAATCATTCTTTGGGTTAGTGACCTACCGGTAAAAATTTGTTGATCCCTTTCACATATATATGTAATCAGGACAGGAGTTATACTTCTGGATTTCCTGCACTGTCAGTCATAATCATGAACAGTAAAGCTCATTCATTTGCTCATTCTCTGATTTCAAGTCAGGGAGGGAATGATGATCTACTGATGCAGTTGTTTGATGTGCAAAGAACTCCTTTACCAGTTTACATCACATAAAAATGTTTTACATTTTTTTAACATATTGAAAAATGTCCGAGCTGGCACATTGAATTTACACTATTTTTCTCATCTGTATATAAGGCTTAGGGATTATTTCCAAATCTGAATTTACACATCTGGTCTCCCTATGCCAACTGTCTAGTATTATCCCACATTATTTCACTCATAACAAAGTATCATAGCTAGGATATGCTGAAAAAAAACACTCTGTGCCAGTATACCTAGAATTGTTTACTATGGAAGTTGGGCAGACTAAAACCCCAGTCTGCCAGAGGTTTGGTCTTTGGTGTGTAGCACTACCACCTTAGGAGTCACTAGAGATATGGGTCCCCCTATAGTCCTACACAACCATGCAACATGCATTTCCCATTCAGACTAGCATCCAGGAGATTGTAACCAGTCCTTAAAGCTTGTTTTTTTGAATTTTATTAGGGGAATATAAACTTGGATGGAATAAGGGGTGTATGGGATGCCCAAGGGTAATGGCAACAGAAGACAATCTTCCTTAACTATGTACAAGTCTTTACAGCAACAATTCTCTTCTGGAGAGCTTGCCAGTATCTCAGATAGTACCAGGGGGGGACTGACTACTCATGGGGCCCCCGGGCAATAGGTGATCATGGGGGCCCCTGTGTCTTTGCCCAAACTCAAAAAAGCCTATGAGAAAGGTACCAGGGGCATCTCATGGGGCCCCCTACTAACCCCGGGCCCTCGGGCAGTGCCGGAGTTTCCAAATGGTCAGTCTGCCCCTGTGTAGTACTACCCCAGACCCCAAATACTCCTTATCCAGCTGTTCTGGGTGAAACCTTGGGCAGGGGATCCAGTGCCTGTCACTTTAAGAGAAGACAGTTCTGAGCAGTAAGCTAATTCAGTTTCTCACCAGAGTGCTCCTTCACCTATCTGTCCCAGGGGTTGCAGGTCTACTCACTCAATCCTTCTCCTATGCTGCTGCTGGGTCAGTGGCTGTTCTCTGGCCTTCTGCTGGGCTGCTCCTTCCCTGCTGCATAGGTGGTCCTCACCAGGGTTTGGTTTGATCGGAGTGAACATGACTAAAATTCTGGTGTTAAATTTGAGCCCCACTGAAGTCAATGAAAGCAAAAGACAGTTATGGCTTCTGGGCTAATCGGTAAGAACTTTACAAACAAATGACATCTGGGGCTGGTCTCTGCCAAAGGTAACATGTACCAAAGTACCAAAGCAAAAAAAAAGTAAAAAAACTGGCCACAAACTAAAATGAATTTTTTTAGCAACACTAATGACAAAATTAGTGGTGTAGCATTTAGTGCTAGTTCAAACTAGTGTGACTTCTGATGTAACTTGAGTCGCACAAAATCGTATGACAAGAAAAATTTATACGCAATAGTGTCCATTCAAATCAATGCGACTCAGAACAGTACAAGTTTGGAAAAGGTACCTGTGCTACTTTGGTGCGATTTACAGTGTGACTTTGCACCATAAAATATGCAAAAAAGCAGCCAAGTTGCTACATAATCACACTGACAATTGTGGCAAAATCTCACTGCAGTAGTGTGAACCGAGCATTATAAACTTACATCTTTTATTTTTAGGAAAGTGTTGTTTTCTTTTAAGCAACTTTTTTACCGCTTTTTTTTATGCTATGTTTTAATTATTTTTGTATGCTTCAGGAATCCATAACACATTAAAAAAAGAACAGCTCAGAGATCATTTTACAGTAATCCATTCTGTGTACATGAAATAAAGAGGCTCTGGTCTCCTATGCTTCAAGTAAATAAAAACACAGCAGAGCAAATCTGTAAAGGAAACATATGTTTAATATTATTCAAATGGCGTGGTCCATTGTGACAATTTGCATCCTTATTACTTCTGTCCCAGTGCTTGTAACTTTGTTTGTCATTTCAGGGAAAAAAATACTCATGAATGAACACAAAGGGAGTCAGTTTACAGCCATATCTAAGGAAATAGAGAATAACTACATGCATGTGTTTACATCTGCCTGGGTCGCATTATTAACATTATTCATACTCACAAAGAAGAATTCATTAACAGTGTTTATCGGATTCAGATGTCTCTTCCATCCTGAAAAGCAGTAAACACATCTTGACAGTCTGTAAACGCTTGTTCTAAACATCCTACTGCCAGTGATCGGATGTAGTCTTCATTGTAATACTGGTGCTGTTGACAAATGCACTTATGTATTTTGGTCTCCAGGCTGCTGTAAATTCCGCTATGTATCATAGTCAGAGCATCGTAAGTGGACCCCCACAGCAGCAGCCTACTTATTGTAGTCTGGATTCAGAAAAAGGAAAGAATTTGAGAGCAAGAGAAAAGCAGGATTTGCTTCTTGATATTTTACTCCTTTAACCACTTCAAGTCCAGACACTTTCACTCCCTTCCTGTCCAGGCACATTTTCAGCTTTCAGCGCTATCACACTTTGAATGACAATTGCGCAGTCATGCAACACTGTACCCATATGAATTTTTTAGCATTTTTTTGAGACAGATAAAACTTTATTTTGGTGGTATTTATTCACCACTGGGATTTTTATTTCTTTGCTATATAAATGAAAAAGTCCAAACATTTTGGGAAAAAAAAGTGTTTTTCTTATAAAATTTTGCAAATAAATAGTCTTTCTTCATAAATCTTGGCCAAAATGTACTCAGCTATCTTTTTAGTAAAAAAAAAAAAATAACCCAAATAGTTTATAACCCAAAATTATAATTTTTCAAAAAAAGTCTTACAATTTTATTTTATTTTTTTATATTATTATTTATGTGTTTTGATTTTTTTAACATACCGTCACCTTAGCAGTACAGTGTCACCATACTGACACTGTACTACTTGTGGGGGGTGATGAAGATTTTTTTTTTCTTTCTTTACACTGATTGCTTTTATACCCTTAAAGGCTGTAAAAGCAATAATTTCTCCTTCTCTCTGGCTGCATTCTTGCAGTCATTGAGTAATCCTGTGTGAGCTGTGATTGGTCACAGCTTGTCACATGGTACAAGGCTGTTGTGAATAGCCTTGTACCATGTGACCTCTGTCATCATTCACAGATTTCACATGTAGTAAGCAATGATGTCAGGAAATGACATCTTGCTTACTACTATTCATGTGATCGTTGATTGGCCAATCAGCGATCACATGAATCAGGACCTCACCTAGAGGTCCTGTACAGCGGGCACTGGATTGCGGTGCCACACGCTCCCAGGGAGTGCGCACAGGCAGTAAACGGCCACCCACTTCGGCACTGCTTCCGTCCAGCCTTTGATGTACGTGGGCCGGACGGGAAGTGGTTAAAGTTTATGTAAACCCTTACAATTAACTTCTTCTATTTGCCCCATTTTGGCTTGTTAACCACTTTCCCGCTGTCCTATAGTAGAAATACTGCTACAGGGCAGTAGGGGTGCGCAAAATCACGTATATATACATGATTTTGCATTTCCGGGTAGAGGGTGCGTGCAAGCAGCGTGTGTACCCTACCCACGCCGCTATATGCGGCCTCGGCTGTCAGTCACTGGATCCTGGCCAGTGATTGCACGCCGGCACCCGGTGATTGCCGAGTACTACCGATGGGGGGTTGGGGGGGGTGTAGAGAACTGTATGTAAACAATACAGTTCTCTCCCCTATCAGCTCCAGCACACTGCTTTGTAAGGGTCTGCATAGCCCAGCTGTACAAAGCAGTGTGCTTACAGTGGAAAGCACACACACAGCACATAATGTGAAACAGTACACAGTTAACCCTTTGATCATCCCAGATGTTAACCCCTTCCTGCCCAGTGCCATTAGTACGGTGTCAGTGCTTTTTATTAGCACTGATCACTGCATTGGTGTTACTGGGGATGTCAGTGACACTGAGCCAGTTTCCCCCAGTGTCAGAATGCCCGCTACAGTCCCGCATTCCTGCTATAAATCTCTGATAGCCGCCATTACTAGTAAAAATAAAAATTCCAGTATCTATACCGCCATTTGTAAACGCTATAACTTTCAAATAAACCAGTTAATTTACATGTATTGGGATTTTTTTCAGCAAAGACATGTAGCAGAATACATTTTGGCCTAAATTTATGACGAAATTTGATTTTTTAAATTTTTTTACTGGACATGTTTAATAACAAAAAGTCAAAAATATTGTTTTTTTTTTCTCAAAATTGTCAGTCTTATTTTTTTATAGCACAAAAAATAAAAACTGCACATGTGATCAAATACCACCGTGAGAAAACTCTATTTGTGGGAAAAAAGGACATAAATTTCATTTGGGTGCAGCGTTGCCTGACTGCGCAATTGTCAGTTAAAATAACGCAGCACCATAATGCAAAAAATGGCCTAGTCAGGAAGGGGGTATATCCTCTGGAGGGCAAGTGGTTAAATATACCATTGAAAGTGCTTTGTTATATCTGTTTAATAAGTGTGTAGCGCTCCCTTCCTAAAGGCCCGCTGCTTGGATCCTAAAGTTCCTTCCCAGTAAGGGTATTAGCAGCCAAGGACTTTGTCTCAGTCACTCTTTGTCTCAATAATCAGTCTAGGGGTATTATTTTACTGATGCTTTAATAAACTTGAAGCTGGATGGGTGCAGCATAATCGTGGGATACTCCAGCAACGTTGAGAAGTAACTTTGAGGACTCCTATCTCCCTCCCAAAGGTTCTGAGCACAGTCCTTGTATCAGAAAAAAGGATCTACAGTTGTGACATCATCACGCCCCCTGTGGCGTTGATCAGGACAAACTGAGATTGTTTTGTCGGTGTACTTTTTTCATTTGTGAGTAGCATTTTTTTTCTTAATAAAATTGTGATTTTATGAGAGACCTTCTCCCTCTTGCTTGTTATTAATACAACCCTGAGTTGGTTTATCTCACTGGATTGCTGTTGTCAGCTTGAGAGGTTTCGTTTGACATACCACGAGGTTTTCATCTATCCATCCATCCATTTGGATCTTTTCCTTCAATTTGTAGTCAGACTTCCTTCTCTTTGGGGTCTGAGGATTTGGTAAGCAGTTTGATTGTCAGTGCACAGGAGTGGTGAAGAATCTGTTTATTAGTGGGATCTTTCGGGCTGTCTTATCTGCACTGGATTTTTCCTTTGGTCATGGACTGTGAATACAGCACTTTATGAGCACTTATATTTTTTTTGCATATGCACTTTGATTTGACTTTGAGTAGCGCAGCACATTTTTTGATGATCAGGAAATAATGGGCAGAGTTACACATTGACACCAAGTACAATTTTTAAGTGCAGGCTGACTCTGATACAAGAGGCACAACAGCACCACAGACACTAGGATCTCGCACACCAGTCTGCATTCACTAATGTCCTTGGATGAATTAATGCCTCCTGTGAATTCTTTAGACCAGATCCCCAAAAGAAGCCCCTCAGTCAGCTCTAGCAGAGTTCAGAAGCATAGCCCCCCTACTAGTAAAGCTGGGACCTTGGTGAGCAGTAGAAAGCATCAGCCCTTCAGGCTGGAATCTCCTCCTGGACAAAAACCTCTCTGTTCCAGGCTCCACATTATTTATACTCCCTCCCAGTCACCATCTGGGCACACTCCCCCAGGGATTTGCTGGGACTGCATAAATAGTCAGTTGCTGATTTGACTCTCCCAACCCACTACTTTTCAGAATCCTCCAGGAGGCAGGGGGGAGCAGCCAATCCTGCAACCAGTGAGACACAGAACTTGCTCAAACTAATCACAAGCAGCTCAACTGATTACAATGGAGCTAAGAACTAAATTATCTAACCTAGCACCTATCTAAGAGGGTGCAATAAGTTGTTTCTGCCAGAAATCCAGTGAGTGGATGACTTTCTGTGCACTGTGCCTTGGCACTCTGTGTGTTATTTAATCCTGACCAATGCATTCTGTGCATTAGCTACTCCTGACCTCTGCATTCTGTGCATTACTTATTCATGACCCCTGCATTCTCGCCATTACTTACTCCTTAGCTCTGCTCTACATGCGTTACTTACACCTGACCTCTCCATGTGTTACTTACGTCTGACTGCTGTAATTGGTGAGTTACTTCCTCTTGACCTCTGCACTCTCTGTGTTATTTACTCCTGACCCCTGTATTTTCTGTGTTACTTGCTCCTGAACTCTGTTTGTTATTTGCTCCTGACATTTGCTCTCCTTGCCTACTTTTGTCTTAATGCTGCAATCTGTGTGTTTGTTACTCCTGGCCTCTGCATCTTGTGCATTACTTACACCTGACCTCTGCACTCTGTATATTACACACTTTTGACCCATAGCAGTATATCTTAGGTTTTTTTTTACCATACCCATTTAAGCCCCTCCCACTGTTACCACAGTTTGGCCACAACCACAATTCACCATGATATGCCAACTGCATCATTCTTTTACTCATGATACCCAAGCCATTTTGTCTTTGTACTTTGAATGAGTGCCTTTTGTTACAAAAGGCTATGACCAATTGTTTCATGATGTGTTAAAAATGGAGGTGTGATTTTATGTGGTTAAAAGGTGGGTGTGGTCTGCAAGTTGTCCTCCTCCTACCCTGGTACCCTTAGCCTCTGCTGCACTACTGCCCAGTACTTGTTGTGAGCCACAGAACACCTCCCCTCCCTTTGTTATGAAGAAAATGAGACAGGGGTGTTCTGTAGTCTTAACACACCTCCTGCCCTAGGATGACAACATGGTTTCTCCATAGATACAGTACACTAAGTAAAAATTATCAGTCTAGTGCAAGGAAGTATGTTACTGGCAGGATCACAGGGAAAAATAAAATAAAAAATAAGTTCAAAAAAGGAAACCAATGCAGCCATTACATCTAAGAACTAGTAAACTTCAATATATTAAATTGTTGTTTTTGGGGTGTATAAAATTTTGTTAGATACTGAACAAACTAGAAAGAGATTGAACAAAGGAGAATAGAAATGAATGTTTTTTTTAGTAGAGTTTCCCATACCTTAGTCTTAGGGGTCCAACCATCCCATTCATCTCAGCTGGTACTTTGAAGAACAAACTGCTTCTTGATGACTGGACATCCTGCCCACCTTGTAAATGTCACTTGCCAATGAAACTGAACTTGTAGCTGGAGTGCTTTTTATTTGCTTAGTTTCATGGATACTGGCAATTCCTCTGCACCACCAGTGTTGGGAAGTGTTAGGAAGGCTGCTCTTCACCTTTTCTCTGGACAAAAATGTTGGAAATTGGCTGTGTAGTAGACCCAAGATTTCATCCTTTGCCCCGCTGCTGGCAACTGATGATTAAACAGATGAATATAAGATTTAGAGGAAGACGTAGTCAAGTACAAGCTAGAGGTTTCATTAGATGGAAAACAGGCCTAGCTGAGGAACTAGGTGACAGTAATCAGGATCTAAGAAGACCTATAACAAGGTGTAACAGTAGATGAGAAACCCATACAAGTAGACAAAATGTTTTGTAACCAGAATAGCAGATAGGAGCCCATACCAGGATAAAAAAACAAGTAATAACCAGAATAACAGATACAAATATGCACAGGGTAATCTCTCCAAGTGTTTATGCAGAGTGTCAAACACCTCTGATCAGGCACTCTAATAGTAAACATAATTGTGTGCCTAGATGACATCAGAGGTTTTGTGCAGAATGCACACTGCAATACAAGATTTTTGCCAACAGATGATGCAAGAGTGTCATGAGGAACAGTGCACCCACCTGCACGGAGGGCAAGGCAGGTAAAGGGGTAAGAGAGCAGGTAGCCTTGTTACAATTGGTCTGTGGCATACACCCTTTCTTCCTAAAACTGAACTGTAGTTATCATCCTAAATGCATTGGTACATTGGTCCAGCTTGGCACAGTGTAAGTATGCATATTTCATACCTGAAAGACCGCTAAAAAGGTTACACTCTATAGTAATCAACACTACTACAGCGATCACTGCGATCTTCATGGTCCTGTGCAGAGTGGCTGCCCCACAGTAAAGTGACCACAAGGGTCGCTTGTTCGGCACCACCGCCATTCACACAATATTTGTTCAATGAATGCACAGCTTTCTCTGATTGGACGACCTGGAGATCATGACATCATCATCCCTCCTCTCTACCACATCCAATCAGAGAATGCATTGTATTCATTGAAAAAATACAAGGTGTTCTATGAAAGCTGGCAGTGCCAAACAAGGGACCCCTGTGGTCAGTATACATTGGTGCAGCTGCTCCGCCCAGAACCTGGAAGTATATATAATAGTGATCTTTACTGTAGTAGAGCTAACTACTACAATGTGTGTTTGCTTCCATAGCGGTCCCTCTTGTATGAAATATACTTACATTGGTTCAAACTGGACTAATGTAACTATGCAATTAAGATCATCATTCCTAGAGTTCAACTTTAGTAAAGACTAGGGATGGACCTCGGGTCCGGGTAGATCATGAGTTCCACCTGTGCCTAGACTGTTCACAGTTCTCTGAATGAGTGAACTAAATGGACAGATTTGGCCAAATCACCTGCCCAGCTGAATCTCTGGCTTGTTTAGCTAGAAGTCATTCATTTAGTGACACTATTATTACCAAACATGGACATGATGTCATCCAGCATCCACAGTCGGTTTGCTGACATTCAGTGTCCAGTCAGGGCATTGGGTCGCCAGGAGTGCACTCATCATGATTGACAATGGATCACTGGATGACTTGATTGACATTGGATTTACATTGTGGTGCATTTTTTTTAAATAAAATACTTTTTCTACAGTGTGGGTGTTGTTATTTCCTCCTAACATTTTTTATTGAATGGGTACTATGTGCCATGCACTTATTCTTCTGGTAGGCAGGATCAGAAATCTAAGGGTAGCCTTATTTTAAAGGGGCTTTCCAGATTTCCATAAGTCCCCCCACAGATCCTCACATCCACCAGAGCCAGGGATTTGGGGATGAGTCCCTTGTGTCTTATATCCTGACGCTGCCCTTTCTGCTGCATAGCAAAGCCTGCAACATTCTCCTCCCTCCTTGCCCTCTATTGGCCCTGTGTTTGCTGCCACCTGATTTAAACTTTACTGGCTCTGTGTGTGGCACTTGTGACAGGTTTCTTCACATGCCTCACTAGCTGCCTGTATTTTATCTGAATTCTGACCTGCATGTTATCTGACCATTGCCTACGCACTGACCACTTCTCTTGCCTTCCACCTGGATCGACTCTTACCAGATTACTGATCTTGTTTCTTGTCTGCCACATGGAATGACCCTTGCCACATCCCTCTAATTACTCTTCAGCTGAAGCAGCTGTCCATCCGTTCTCTAAAGACAGCTGTATCTTTGTGAACCATAGGTAATCTTGCTCTACCCTTGCTCACCCTCTTGTTCTACCTGGCCAGAGAATACAGAATTGTGTAATAGGTCCTAGGAGCAACCGTGTATTGGTAGGCTTGCTTGCCTTAATGGAACCAGGGCTGCTATAGGTGAAGCTCCACTAACCACATATACAGTATTCTCTGACCAGGAGCAAGCATTACAATACCAGGATCTGAAAAGCTTCAAAAGACTTCTAACTAAGCCCCACTGAAAAACTGCCTTGCCATAAAACCTCTATCAGTACTCACAACAGGCTCTAATGTATTATGGTCATAAATGGGTATTGTACATAGCCCTAAGGGGAAGCCTGCTATTAACATATTATAAGATAGTCATTAATCCACTTCACAAATAGTTTTAAGCAAATACACATCCTAGTTTGGTGTATTTTAGCTTCCAGAACCAAAACATGTTAATATTCCATAAATCTTAATATAATAAATGACATTCATTACAAGTGTCTGTCCAAATGTACATATCTATGCTATAATGTCCAGAAAATGGATGGGACACATTACATCTCCTAAGGAGAATATGCATAATTATAATTAATATCATTTTTGATGTCTATCAAATCATAATTTTATTCTCTTCAATAATATGTTGGTTGCCAAATTGTAAACCTTTGTCCTCTGGAAATATTGATATAGTTCAGATTATTATTATTATAATACAGGATATATATAGCGCCAACAGTTTGCTCAGAACTTTACAATATAAAGGCAATACAGACAACAATACAGTTCAATACAAGAGGGTTAGGAGGGCCCTGTTCCTTGGAGCTTACAATCTAAGAGATAAATTACATTAAGGTAGTGTCATCTGAAGTATCATCAAACACTTCAACATTCCTCAGCACACCCCTAGAACCTTTTGACTGGTTATTTCATTGCACTGAACACTCTCTGGGGAAATCAAGAAAATGCTGCTGCAATTTCTTTTTCTTAAAACATTTTTTATAATCATTAAAGGAGTACTAAAGTCACTAAAGTATTCATAAAGAGCATTAATCACTGGCTCAAAAAACTTTTTTAGTATATTGAAATGTTTTTCCCCACTTTTACAATGTGTGCTTACTGCAGTAGTGAAAGAACACATCTCCAGGCACATGCTTGTTCCAGGGAGGGAGCTTGCCATTGGATTTAACTATGCAGTTTGCCTATTTGTTGCTTGATTACATTCTCACACCTGCTTCTGGAACAGAAGTCAAGCAATTGAACAGCACAGCTAAAGCCTGCACCATCCAGTGTCCAGCTGGAAGGCACATGCTCATCTAAGGGGATGCCTGGGATGTGTTCTTCAACTCTAGCTCATTGCTCATTGTCATGTACACTCTCTGCTCTGAGTGCATCTGAATGGGTGGCTACAAAGGCAGATATTGAGAGAGCACAATAAATGTTAGACAAAGGCATAAATGAAATTAATGCAGATGGGGATCTCTGGAATGATTTTAAGGTATTTAAGGTACTTGAAGCATATACGTAATGTTTTGTTTCTTTAATTACACTTTAATCCAAATCAGTAAATGCTCTAATCATAAATAAATGAACTGTATTGGCTTCCTGTCTGTTGTGGCAGTGAGTGTCACAGACATTTCTCACTACAACAAATGCTGTGAACATTGTGCATTTCCATTAAAACATATGATGGCAAGTACTGTTTGTGTGTGTAATTTGTTGACTGTGGAGTTAACCTTCCCCAGTGACAATCACTTTCAGACTGCTGGCACTATAATTATTGTCCTCTCAGCTGGAAAATCTCTGTTCATGCTAAGGTTTAGACCAGCCTTTCTCAACCAGGGTGCCCAGACACCCTGGGGTGCCTTAAGGTTTCTTCAGGGGTGCCTTAGGAACATGTCTAAAATTTTCCCAAAAACAAGCCTGCCTTTTAGTTATACAAAGCCACAGGTTTTCATTGTGCACCATTACGACCTTCTAGCCACTGGTGTCCTGACAACCAATTACATTATCCGTTGATAAGGAGGATGTCAGCTGCCTGTACAGCATTTTAGTTTGACCCTCCCCCACCCCTTTCCATCAGGGTTGGGGTAACATTAGCTCAGTGATGGATAGAAACTGAGGGAGAAGAGAAACATTGGAATACTAGTCAGTACCAGTGCGCAAAAGTGTATTTGCTTTGGAAGAATAAATCACCTCTAATGTGTCCTACATGTGTGGATGTTGCTGTATTATATAAAACTATTAGAATAGTTTTCACATGTTATAATGGGGTGCTCTTTTAAAATTATGGACAGTCTAGAGGCACCCCATTTTAGAATTTAAAGGGTGCCTTGACTGAAAAAAGGTTGAGAAACACTGGCTTATGTAAGCAATAGATGGGTTGAAAATCGGCAGATTTTTCGGCTGAAAAAAAAATCGGCTGATTTTCGCACCATTAATGGGTTAATTGGTCAGCCATTTTTCTGGATTTTGGCACATATTTTTGATCGGTAAAGTTGGAATAAAATCGGCCGATTTTGCCGATCGGCCAATTTTCACGGCAATGATGGGCAAATCGGCCGATCTTTTTACCGATAAAAAATCTGCGCATGAGCCATAACATGCAAGAAAAAGCAGAAGAAGAAAAAGAAGAAGCAGAAAAAGAATAAGAAAAAGAAGAAGAAGAAGAATTCCGGTCCGCTATTATATTTGACATGAAAAAGTATTGCAGTTGCAACAATGTATCTATTTGTATCCAAATAAAACCATCTGTATCTGAAATGGATACAAATAGATACAATGTTGCAACCACTATACTTTTTAATGTCAAATATAATAGCGGAGCTCTCTGCAGGGACAGAAGTAATTAAATGCTGGCCGTAGACAGGATGAAAATCAGCCAATTTTTTTTACCATTGGTGGTAACGTCTGCCTATTGAACAACCGATTTTTCGTTTTTTTGTTAAAAAAATGGTCGGCTTTCGACCCATCTATGGCCTGCATTAGACCACTATGGTCAAGTTCTGGTAACAGTGGTGGGATTGGAGACTGATCCCCTGTTGATTGGAGCAGAGCAGGCAAAAGACAGGTCTGTGGCTGCTCAGTTTATGCAGAGAGGACATGGACAGACCGCTGTCTGTTTACTCCCGACTGTCTCTGATCTCCTTTTTTTTAGCAGGCCTAGTCAGACCTGGAGGTAGGTGGGTGTAAATAGACACAAGTCTGTTTACATCTGTCAGTCTATAGGAATGCATGGACCTTTCCATCAGGTCCACCTGAAAAACTGACAAGTGGACCCGATCAGATCACCCCCGTGAAAGGGCCTTTATTCACAAAAAGAATTAAAAAAGTAAATAAACAAACAGACATCATTTTAAAAGTCTCTTATTAAAAATAAATAAACATTTTCCCCCAATGTAAATCTAGAATTAGTCAAGTTGTCCAGAGATATAGATCCATGGTTAATCACGATGAGCAACACCCCATCAACCTATAGATGCGACAACCCACATTGTCATTATCCTCTCCCACTGATTCTTCCACTTTAAATGACAGCTGCTGAATGTATACAAACTGTCCGGGTATCCTGGCTAATGTCATTGACCATATGTGGCCAACAATGTCATCTGGGATCTCCTGGCTGTTTTATTTACAAACGGGAAAAACTGTCATTTAGTGGTAAAAAAAATTTTTAAGTGTCACTTTTGCGAGAATACATTCTACAGATGTACCACTTTGTTTTCAGGTTTAAAGGAGTTTTATAGTCACAGAGTGTTATTTTATAACATGAACATTGTAATAGCTATACAAACAAAAGGTATTTTTGACAATCCAATATAAACTGCCTTAAAAAATCTCCTTTCATGTGCTTCTTGTCTGCTGGTCATCTCTATTCACAATTTCCTAGATTCCCTGCAGGCTTTGCAGCTTCTCCTCTGTTGTTTAGTTTTGATGTCTAAGGACTACATATCCCATGGTACCTTGCTTTCTGCAAGCTATGATTCCTGTACTGACTCCACCTCCTGAGGCTCCTCCTCTCAGTACCTCTGTAGTTCAGAAGGCAGGCTCTGTGAAATGTGTGACAAAGCAGTGCTACTCACAGGGTATAGTGAATAAGTGTCAAAGAAATACATGTTTATATAAGCTGTTTGGAATGAGAGTGGTAGGCTAGAGATAATTGAAATACAATGTGGAAATGAATATGTGATTTAAAATTATGACCATAGATACGCTTTAAGGCAGGGCTTAAAATTTCAAGTCCTGAGCTACTAGCCAAGCCTTAGAGTTACTCGCCACCAACAAACACACACAGAGACACCTGTACAAACACACAGACACATACACGCACAGAAACATGTACACACATGCACAGAGACACATGTACACACACACATACAGACACATGTATACACACACAGGCACGTTCAGACACGCATACACAAAGATACATATACATACACAGAAATACACACGCACAGACACATGTACATACACACAGACACATGTACACACAGACACATGTACGTAGATACACACAAACAAACACACAGACACATGTACATGCACACACACACACACAGACACATGTACACACACATATACATGTACATACACGCAGACACATGCACAGATACACACATGTACATACACACAGACATATGTACAATTGTACATACATACACAGACACACACACACCCATAAAAAGTTGCAGTACTTCGTTGTTCACTCACAGATCCGGGTACTGCACTCTAGGGGAAGGCAGAGAGCACAGCACACACTCCTTGCTTTGCTTTCACTGCGCTCAGCTATTGAGCAGTCTGACGGCTCCCAGTGCCGAGCCTGCTCAGCAAGACGGCCCTGGGGGACACACTCGCCCTCACCATAATTTCCACTCGCCATTGGCGATCAGGCAAGTGGAAATTTCAAGCCCTGCTTTAAGGCATCCCCCAGACGTGATAGAAAGGATTTTCGTAGTTTTATTGTTATCCTTTAACCTCCTTAGCGGTTTTCCCGAGTGTAGCTCGGGGTAAAATTTGAGTACCAAGAGCGGTAACCCCGAGCTACACTCGGGCTTACCATGCGGCGTTGCTCAAGGAGTCCCTGCAGCACTTACCTTGTCCTTCGCTCCCGCGATGTGTCCCCTGCAGCGTCCCCGGCCATCTCCTCCGGCCGATGCCGGCATCCGGCTTCCGTGTTCCGGTCCCTGTGATGTCGGGAAGTACGGGCGCTGGAACCGGCGGCAAATTTGAAATTTTTAAAAAATTTCATTTTTGCTGTCATTGCTGTTTCAATGCATTTCACATATATTTTGTCCCTACTGCTTTGTCCTGTGCCCTGCCTGCATTTTGACTGTTCTTTCTGCCTGGAAACTTAGAAAAGTCCATGGCATCCAAAAAGCGCCCCTTTACGTCAAAAGCAGTTTTAGACCAGCTAGAGAACAGCGATAGTAAATTAGAACTACTTGCAGAATTGAGTGATAATGATTCGTGGGGGAAATTCGTCATCAGACACTGAAAACGAGTTTGCGACTTTGCTCAGCGATGTGCGAATTTGCCTCTGTATTTCAAATTTCAGTGTTTTTGGTTTGATTATATTATTGAATTAAATTTATTATTATTATATTATTATTTTTTATGATTATTTATTAAATTATAATTTATGATTTTGTGTTTCAAGTTTTATCATACCCGGGATGTTTACTAGACTCTTGTTCGTACAGATTTCAGTGAGTTATTCCTAAAAATTACAGCCTACAATAAAAAACTACATATTTCCATGCAAAAAAATGGTACCTCTTTCAGCACAAAAAATCGGAAAGAATCATACCGCCGAGGAGGTTAAGCAGCATTGATGGGCCTACTCCCTACTAAACAGCTTGGGTGCTGTTTGGGGTTTGCAAAGCTTTTATAGTTTGTAATGATTATCCAAAGAATTGAACTTTGCCTGGTCCCCTAATCACTAATACTGTATAGACATGTTGTTAATCCTTGAGGATCATTTTAAAAAAAGATGATTTTTTTATAATAGCGGCCTACCCACCCACCAAACCCATTCAAACCTACATACTATATATGTTATGATTTGTGCTATATTATTTTTTGCATTGACATACAGTATGTGTGACTCTACTTACCCTCTTTCTTATCTCTTACATCTTTTTCTTTTGTATTTTATTCACAGCTGTACAGCTGCACTGGAGAAGTAGTCAATGGAAAACCACACTGGACCTCCTTGACTAATCGAGGGACAGCAGTGCTGACACTGCTCTTGACAGAATGAACCAGGTGTTAAGGGACCCATTTGCCAGACTATTCATCAAAAATATTCCCATCAGATTATATGTGCAAAGGCATATTGAATATAAGTTAAAAAATTATTTTTGGAAAGGAAAAGGATTGCCAGTGAGCATTTCAGTGCTTACCTCCATTTTTTTTAAGTTGGTAACAGGGTCTCCTTAAATATCACTGGAGGTCTCCATGAGTGAGTAAAGGGCCATTTGCAAACTACCCTCCTACAGTTTTTGCCTCTTATCTTGTAATGAAGCACACACCAATCCACTTTTGTAATTAATGCCCTGTTCAAAATAACAACAGCCTAATGGCATACATTAGGCATCACTGTTTTCTTATGTTGTCAAAGTCATCTGCCCAAAGGACTTGTAAATCTTTTAGCTCAGTCCATATAGCTCTTTATTAAAGTGCAATAGGGCAGCAGTATAAAAATATCACACGTGTATCTCCACCTCCACACCGGTATACACACCAGGAATGTCAACCACAACAGATCAGGTTCCTGTACACTTCATAAGTGTAAATTTGAAGAGATACAGTTGTGCTCAAAAGTTTGCATAGTCTATTCTACATTTTCACAGCTTTTACTGTGAAGAAACCTTTCCATGTTTAAAGATTAAATTTATTTTCCTCCAGACGTAAAGCGTGCCCCCTTGTCCTCTGTGATGACTTCAAAGTGAATAACTCTATGAACCTTTGATGTATTTATACATGTTGATCATATCCCCCTTAATCTCTTCTCAAGAGAGAATAAATTTAGTTCCTCTAATCTTTCCTCATAGCTGAGCTCCTCCATGCCTCTTATCAGTTTGGTTGCCCTTCTCTGTACTTTCTCCAGTTCCCCAATGTTCTTTTTGTGAATTGGTGCCCAAAACTGAACTGTATATTCCAGATGAGGTCTTACTAATTATTTGTACCGGGGTAACATGATATCTCTCTCTCTGGAGTCTATACCTCTTTTAATACAAGAGAGGATTTTGCTCGCTTTAGAAGCCACAGCTTGGCATTGCATGCCATTATTAAGCTTGTGATCTACCAGAACTCCCAGATCATTCTTCACCATTGATTCCCCCAGTTGTACACCCCCTAGTATGTATGATGCATGCATATTTTTAGAAACCAAGTGCAGAACCTTACATTTATCAACATTAAACCTCATTTGCCACATAGTTGCCCAATTAAACAGTGCATTGAGGTCGGCTTGTAAGTTGGAGACATCCTGAAAGGACGTTATTCCACTGCACAGCTTGGTGTCATCTGAAAAGGCTGAAAGTTGTTAACCCCTTAATAAAAAAAGACTAAAAAACAAGCTCAATGACTGTTTTACTGACTCTAAAAGTACACGTGTGGAAAATGCATGTTGCCTGGCCGTGCAGAGCATAGGGGGACTCAAATCACACTCTGGTCCTACATGGGTATTGCTACACACGTAAACACAATGGCATGCATGTGGATGCAGAGGTATATCCAGCACAGATACTGGTACCTAGTGGGCTATTTAAACCAGGTTCCTGCGTGAGATCTTTGCTGAATGGTCTTTTAGTTTCAGTTCCTGTTATCCCTGATCCTGGATCAGATTGATCTTGTTATTGACCTTGCTTTCATCTGACCTTCTGGATCACCCTTGCCTATCTATAATTTATGATGACTATATTGCTACCGATCTCGGCCTGGACTCTTGACCAATAAATTGCCTATCAATTCAGTACCTTATTGCCTGTATGTTGCCAACCTTTGGTGCCTTCCTGCTTAACTGTTACCGAACTTGGCTTGCAACCCGACTCTGATATGGACTGGACGTTTACTGGACTTATTTTATTCTGGGTGCCCTCTGTGATTCTGTTTACTTGACACCAGTGCTCCCAAGTTTAAATCTTCAGTTTCAGCTTGCTGGCACCTGTGTCCTTCCATTGTCCTTGTAGCCCATCCCAACTTTCAGAGGTGCTCATATGGGAATTGAATTATGCAAGCCCTAATCAACCCGAGCTTCTCATACAGGTATGTGACAACATGGAGCAGATAGTTGAGTGGCTGATAAAGCTTACCTCTTATTCTTCCTCCAAGTTGTGGAGTAGCCAGTTGCCTGCAATTGCTGCTAATGTTCCTTCTTCCTCCTCCTCCTCTTCTGCTAATCTTTCTATAGCCCCACAGACCGGCATGGAGGAGTCAGGGGAATTATTTAATCACATAAAGAGTCACTTGATGATCTTAATCATGCATAGCAATTCCTCATTTTAGATAATGAGCACGAGAAAGAGAGCACCAGGGGATGCCAGGAAGGGAGCAGCAAGAGACAGTGTGGTCCCTGCAGCTTACTGCCGAGTGGAATAAGTAGGAGTTGAATGACAAGGTGGCAAACCTAGGTACCACCTATTGAAGAGGAGGAAACTAAGGGAGAGGCAAGACAGCAGAGAAATTATAATTTTTTCCAGGGGCAGGTGCAGCTTGCAGAAGACTGGAGGATGCAACCTTCCTATTGCAATTGGTGGCAATGCCCTAAAGATACAGGTCACGGCTATCCCCAGGGCCAATCCACAGAGCTCTTTATGTGTTACTTTTTTTAACACATCTGCTGCTGACAGCATCTTTATGGATTGCAGCTTCTGCCTGCAATGTATCACCCATGATAAAAGCACCAGTCATGTGGGTACCACATGCACGAGAAGACACATAGTTCTGCACCACAAAGGGAGCTCTTCTACAATATTTTTGTCTCTTGTCTCTGAAATAATATGTGACAATTTTTATTTCACAATAAATCCTGCCTTGTAACATTCACTTATACTGTGTCCTAACCAAGCTGCTTACATACTGTACAGCCACTGTACAATATTTGTAACTATTGTTTCTAAAATAAGAAACTCTAATGTTTATTTTAATATAAAACCTGCCTCTTCGCTTTTACATTGTGGGCTTACATTCTATCTTGCAGCTGTTCAATATTTGCGGCTAAACTCTCTCAAATAACACAGTTTAATGTATTTTTCAGGATAAAACCTATCTTGTCTCTCCCACATACAGTGCAACGTAACCAAGTTTATACTGTCTTGGCACACTGTAAAATATTTGTGGATATTGTCTCTAAAATAATACACTCTATTGTTTGTTTCAATATAAAACCTGCCTCGTCTCTCCCTCTTAATCTTATTAAGCTGCTTGCATCTAGCCACTGTACAATATTTGTGGCTAGGCAGTCAGTGCCTTGTCTCTCCACCTTACATTGTGGCCTTGTTAAGCATCTTCTATACTGTCCAGCCGTTTTACAATATTTGTGCTTTGTTTCTCATAATACACTCTAATTTTATTGGCAGATAAAACCTGTCAAGTCTGTTTCTATTTTATGCTTATTTAAGTGTTTACGTACTGTCCTGACACTAGCTAATTTCTTTTTGTGTGAACAAATCAGAAAATTGTGTTATGTTGTAATATTTTATGAAGAGGATATCCAATTTCAAAAACCAGCAAGTTTTTAACGCATAGGGTGGGATTTACTGAAACTGGAGGACACAGAATCTGGTTCAACTGTGCATAGTAACCAATCAGATTTCCAGGTTTTATTGTTAAAGCTTAATTGAACAAGCTGAAGTTAGAAAGTGATCCCATAGATTCAATAACGTGGGATAGCTTTTGGCTTTCACCTTTATAAATATGGTACAAAATGACTATGGTAAATAGCAAAATAACTATATATGGCAATTGCAGCTTGCCATTAACCTTCTTTATCATTGTACTCTGATGACCTTTAACTTTTAGCACCAATACAGTTTTAATAATTTTCACTGGGTGTGGCACATTTAAAAAAAAAAAAAAGTATTTTATAGCCTTGAGAGGCTGGGGTGTAACCAGGACAAGTCTAAGTTTCTCAGTTTGCTGACTTAGAAGGTTTACTTAACCAACCAGGTTTACTTAACCTCCCTAACGGTCTAATTATGTCCATATTTCTGTGCTGAAAGCGGTACATTTGTTTGCATGGAAATATGTATTTTTTTATTGTAGGCCTGTAATTTTTAGGAATACCTCACTGAAATCTGTCCAAACAAGAGTCTAGTAAACATCCCGGGTACGTTAAAATTTGAAACACGAAATCATAAATTATAATTTAATAAATAATCATAAAAAATAATAATATAATAATAAATTTAATTCAATAATATAATCAAACCAAAAACACAGAAGTTCGCACATCACTGAGCAAAGTCGCAAAATCGTTTTCAGTGTCTGATGACGAATTTCCCCACGAATCATTATCACTCAATTCTGCAAGTGATTCTAATTTACTATCGCTGTTCTCTAGCTGGTCTAAAACCGCTTTTGACCTAAAGGGACGCTTTTTGGACGCCATGGACATTTCTCAGTTACCAGGCAGAAAGAACAGTAAAAATGCAGGCAGGGCACAGGACAAAGCACTAGGGACAAAATGTATGTGAAATGGTTTGATACAGTAGTATTACTATGTGATTTTAGTGAATTTAGTGAATGTCACTTTTACAACTGTCAAATTTCCTGCCAGTTCTATCCCCGTACATCCCAAAGTCGCAGGGAACAGAACCCAGAAGACAGATGCCGGCATCCGCCGGATGACATTGCAGGGGACACTGCAGGAGGGACATCGCGGGAGCGCAGGACAAGGTATATGAAGAAGAGATCCCGGAGCAGCGCTGCAGGGTATTCCCATGTATAGCTCGGGGTTACTTGTGGTGCTGAAACGTTACCCTGAGCTACACTCGGGAATACTGCCAGGGAGGTTAAAATGTTATTACCCAAGTAGTCTCAAACTCCCCTCTCTGCACCACTTTGATTTAGTTTTACTTATATGGGACATGGCTTCCCTAGTATTTGGTGTAAGCCCTACTCAACTGTCATCTTGATTACCAAGAAAAGAAGTAACAGTATACACCTTGCAGTAAATATTTCAAAAATGGACCGCGCTAAGGTCAAAAATTGACTAAATAAATTGTGCAATCTATGAAGTGATACCAATGAGCAAAATTCAAATACAATATTAATATTCAGTCCCAACATGTGAATAATTGTCGACGGTGCTATATCTTTAACAGTGATACTACATGCTGAAATGACAAGTGCTTCACTGTGTTCACACTGGTGCCCCACATAGATGTAAACTCACCGTCATTTCATGACCACGTATCTCTAGGTAAGTCACACTTGCTTTTTGGGACTATCCCAGTATGCAATCCGGTCCTGATGGCTGATATTCCTTCACCTTTATAACCGTGGTTGCTGGTAGTAACCAATACCTTTCCACTAGGACTGTAACAATGTCAGGAAGCTCCTCTCCTCCACAGGCAGTATTTCATATTTTCAGCATAAATTAAAACAAAACCAGACATCCCATAGTGTAAAACTGTATAGAACTTTAATATGGGGTCAAACAACAGAAATGCCACTCACAAAAAAGTGCCTTTCCTAGCACTAGGTGTATTCAGCTTTGTGTATTATGAATGGGAATTAAGATTATTCACATGTTGGGACTGAATATTAATATTGTATTTGAATTTTGCTCATTGGTATCACTTCAAAGATTGAAAACTTTATTTAGTTAATTTGTGACCTTATCGTGATCCATTTTTGAAATATTTAAGATTTTGTGTTTAGTAATTCACAATTAGGACTGCCGCTATATAGGTATCTTATATATAGCCAATTATTTTATATATATGTTATTTTTTTCCTAAGTGCAACAGCACCCCTTTTCTTTTCACATATACAGGTATATACCTTGCAGTACCTCCTATTTAAGAGACTGCTTCTCTCACTGCAATACATTTGGCCAAAATGGCAACATTTTCCTGAAATCTAGCAATTATTGCTAAACATTCAGGGAAGTGAAAACACATAATTTTACTCATCCCATAAAAGAAAGACCTGGTAATTGTTCATAACTGTAACCTCTTTATGGACTGCTACATGTAGGTACCTTTTAGATGTTTGCAGCAGTTTTGTTTTTGTTAGTAGGTTTTATTTAATGGCTACCTTCTCACTTGCTGATATATATGGGATTGAAAGTTGGGAACATGACTATTCCAACCATATGGCAAAGTCAAAATTGTATTTCATGAGGCACCTCAGAGAGCAGCCATTCTCAACCAGGGTTGCATGAAATCCTAGGGTTCCTCTAGAGTTTGCTGGGGGTTCCATGAGCTGTGGCTGGTTGGTCTCTCATTCGATGGTGCCCACATAGTTCCAGGGCCAAGGCATGAAATACGTGCTGTTTTTGCTGTTTTTGCTGCTTCTGTATACAGTTTCTGCACCAGAGGCGGACTGACCATTTGGGAACTTGAGCACTGCCCGAGGGCCCGGGGTCAGTAGGGGGCCCCATGAGATGCCCCTTGTACCTTTAATAGGCTTTTTTAGTGTGGTTTGAGTGTAGGCAAGGACACAGGGGTCCCATGATCCCCTATTGCTTGGGGGCCCCATGAGTTGTCAGTCCATCCCTGTTCTGCACTGTATACCGGAACATGGCTATACCTATGTGGGGGCAGAGTTTATGTCCTTGTCACATGAGCAGTCCTGTCACTGATGGTTGACGGAACACTTACATGTTTATCATTAGCTAGACCAGTAAGATGTCGTTTCCTTAATAGCAAGGGAAATTCAACAGCATTCTCATCCAGTGAATCAGCAATTCCTCTAAGGCACGTGGGCACCTTTCACAGTTGATTCTGCTGCTGGCAACATATAACATCAACCTCAGGAGGTGGTTTAGTGCTGCCCAGGATGGCAATAAGCAATTAAACATCAGCTACTCTGGGAAGAGTTAATAATTTGTGTGGGACTTTTCTTTAGATATATAAGGGCTGAATAAATGGTAACCCTACATTCCCACATCTCCTTCTACTCCATATAAGAATTAATACAAGCAATACATTGCAGTGCTATATAATAAAACCTATTTTATGATGAGCAGCCTCATGCTTTTCTTACATAAGAGTGTGATTTGCCTTGGGAAGCAATAAAATCTATGTTCCAAAGGCTTACAGTTTTTGGTTAGAAGCTTGGATGAATATCTGGGGAAGAAGAAAGACCACCTTCTGTAGAATGAGCCTTATTCTGCCTTAGTATGCTGTTATGTCTCCAATTGCTAACAGATGAGGCCATATCTTCTCGCTGGCCACCCATAACATATGATGGAGAACAAGTGCTCCGCTAAGGCCCTGGAGAATGTCTGTTTGATGAAACTGAAACATGAGTCTGCAGTTTGAATAACTGAAATAAGTGACACACCTCTCAGGACACCAGAAGAGAACACATGGCCTGTCTGATCATGGATTCCCAAGGTAGCCAAAGCTCCAGCTCTCGCCAAGTTCCAGACTAACGGAGCTTTTCAATGTTTCACCTACATTTTAATAAAAATACTAACTGAGTAATATTATCAAACAGGGAGTAGCCAGTTTTCATAAATTTGTTCTCCCACGAGGGGGATGGAGATAAAAACAAGCTGGAATTCATGATTGTTTTAAAATGAATGGCAAGGTTCCATGTCAATATTGAATCTGTTGCCAAAAATATGTTCCTGCAAGGACATGTGATGCCTTCCCCATCAAAACTGTAAAAATATTGGTTTGTGCAGCTAGAATTAAAGCTGAACTCCAGGAAGATATAAAAACACCAATTAATACAAATAAGTATTCATTAATAAATATGTCAACTTAGTTTTAAATGCGATTAGTGTGCATTCTTGAATAGAATCAGCTTCTTGCAAAAACTCAGATTGGAAGCAGGACTGTACTAGGAGCCAACCAGTTGTGCAGCATTGAGAGAGCAGAGTGAACAGAGCGATAACCTCTTAAGTGAGCTGCTGCTACTTCATTTCCCATTCAAGATATGGGTGCATGGATGTAAACTAGCTGCACTGCTTAGATTTAAAATGTTACTAAACCCACAACAGTAAAATCAGTCTGTATATGCAGTAAAGCATGCTTGTTATACTCATTGTGGAACCTAAGGGGTTAATCCTTCGCATTGTGTAAAAAGGCTGTTTGATTCTGATTTCTCTGATCCTCCCCTTCTTCTACTGTCCCCAATCCATCTGTTGATAGTACAGAGCTCTAGGAGTCACTCTGCGCATGCTCAGTTTAGTGTGTATTGCTAGATATGTTTTTTTTTCTTTGGGAGGGTGCATGTGATCAGCACAGGACCAATCAGCGCTGTGCAGACAGAGAATTAGGAGTCATGCAACCTCATCGGACAGTCAGGGCAGAATTAAAACTCTTCATACAAGCATTAATCAGTGCTCAGCTGGACACTGATAGAAGTCACAAGACTGCTATATACGGTTGATGAGAAAAGGTATTTAGCACTTTTTATTTACTAACATAATTGAATTTCCATGTTCTGTGTAGTGTGTGAGACGAGATATAGTGAATGCAGGGTCCTGGGTTTAGTAACACTTTAATTGCAGAAAAATCAGGGCATCAAGTCAACTGTGTTCTCTAGGTAAATCAGTACTGGATGCTTAGAAATTAATAAATAAATAATAATTTGAAAACCAGTACTCGACATGTAGAGGCAACATTTAGAACAAACGAGGTTCCCAGCTAAAGCAGTACAGCAGGGTTTGATATTTATACACGACCTACTGCCTTTCAAGTTAAGTTTCCTTTACTGGTTTTGGACGACTCATACATTCAGATAGAAGCATTGCCCTGTACATTGGTCCTCAGTTATAGAGGACTGGTAGACCGGGCAGACTAAGGGTATGAAGACAGGTAAGGAGCCCCAGAGACAGCAGATGATAAAAACAGCACCTGAGTACAAATGCCCCAAGAGGTCGTTTTGAAAATTCGAGGGGCTCTTCTCTCTGTTAAAATAAATTTACAATACTAGATTATGCACATAATAAATAATGTATAAAAGATTTTAGATTTTTATTATTTAAAGTATAATTAAAGGCAAAGCTTTTTTGTTTTGGATAGAGTAAAGAGGGAGGACACTTGATCAGTTTTATTGCTATGTCCCCGATAGGGGGATTCACCCTCTCCATTTGTCCTGTTTGCCATTATCACCGAAGATAAATGTTAATAAAGTAAATTCAAAATTTTGGATTGTCCCCAGAACAGTAATAAAGGAAGAATCTTCCAATGAGGACTGTGATTCTGGTGACCCTGGTGACTCCCTGAGATTTCCTCACTTTGGAGGGATATCCTATCACTTTCTATTTTGGCTATGGGACAGGAAATGAAGGTAAATTTCCCCAATGGGACACAGATGGCAAAAATAAAAACCCACGGGTTTATAACCTCCATTACTCTTTCCCAAATGACAAAAAAATGTTTTGCCTTTAGTTCTATTTTAAAGCATTAAACTTTTTTCTCTAAAATGTGAATCCTCAACTAGGGAAGAAAAACAGTATATACATTTACACATGTCAAGAGATATCTGAAATAAGAACACCCACATAAAGAGATACTCAGGGGCAGACTGACCATTTGGAAACTCGGGCACTGCCCGAGGGCCCGGGGTCAGTAGGGGGCCCCATGAGATGCCCCTGGTACCTTTTTCATAGGCTTTTTTGAGTTTGGGCAAGGACACAGGGGCCCCATGATCCCCTATTGCCTGGGGGGTCCGTAGGGGGCCCCATGAGATGCCCCTGGTACCTTTTTCATAGGCTTTTTTGAGTTCGGGCAAGGACACAGGGGCCCCATGATCCCCTATTGCCCGGGGGCCCCATGAGTTGTCAGTCCGCCCCTGGAGATACTTGAGGTAAACACCACATTGCAAAGGGGAACAATATGCATAAAAGTTGAGACACTGGTATAGAATGTACCAACAGTCCATACAGTCCATATGGGCCCATTTAAATTTGGAAAGTTCAATGTTCATGCCCCATCCCTATACACACTAATATTCTATGAGTGTAGGAGCCTTCTATGGCACACAGGCACTTATCTCCTCCTTCTATCAACTGTATTCTAATACATTTTTCATGGAAAACAATTATTGCCAGACATGCACAATTCATCTATCAAAGGTAGATGCCAAAGTGTTCTTCAACATGATCAACAGCACAGGCAGCTAAGTTTCATTGCTGACAGGTACCCCTTAGGTTGTCTAGAAGGCTGTTATGAAACTATGTGTGCGTGACTCTCATTCTGTATACTGGTAATACAAAACTCAGCTGCTCACAGTCTAGAGGTGCTCAACCTGTGGCAGTGGAGCTCTCTGATGTGGCTAATGACCTCCAACCAGGGAAGTACATGCCCGGGGTTGGCAACCCGTTGATCACAATCTGAGCTTGCTGACCCACCATCCCAAAGCATCAGAGCACATCAGGCTAGTGCTGGCAGCAGAGGAAGCAGGCAGCCGCGGAGGGAGCAGGAACTGCATAAGCCGATGCTTCCTCTGTAATGCCAGCTCCTGTCCCAGGCACGGTTATACCAAGTGCAGTTCACCTGGGACCTTTCTAGCAGCCTGGACAGTAATACCAGCAGAAGCTGAAGATGAAAAGAAGATCAATGTATTAAACAGCACATACACCGCTCTTCTACAATGGGCATATTAGCACCTATAAAAGGGTTAACAACTACTAGGCTGAACCATTTCATTTCACTGTGGCCCATGAAGGGTTACCAAATCACATAAAGTGGAACAATACTCACCTCCAATCCCACGATGTGCTGTCACAGAGCTCCCCGCCTGGCTGCCGACGTCTTTGGAAAGCCGGCTTTCTGGTGACTGGCTGGGCCAGGAAGATACCACTAA
The DNA here is from genome assembly GCF_062004578.1 of Staurois parvus. Classification (NCBI taxonomy): domain Eukaryota; kingdom Metazoa; phylum Chordata; class Amphibia; order Anura; family Ranidae; genus Staurois; species Staurois parvus. The sequence continues at coordinate 5,557,369 of NW_028317848.1, forward strand.
CATAATTTGGCATTGCCGATTTTGTACAGTGAACCACGAGGCTCACTCTATAGGGATGTACGGGAAGTAGCTTTAAGGCAGAAGAGACAAAGCATGTCTCTTCTGCATTAAAAATCCTGCCTGTCCGCCCGTTTTTAATTTTTAACCTAAAGTTCCACTTTAATTGGCTCTCGCTCTTCAAAAGGTTGAGCACCCTTGGTCTAGATGGAAAAGTTTGAACTTACCTGAGTTGTCAGGTTTTCTGCAGCATTTTCAATATAGATCAAACGAAAACTTAATTCCCTTAAACTCTCTACCAGAAAATAGACTCTGCCTGATATCTTTAGCCATTTTCATCATTTGAAAGCTGACATAATTGTCAGTCTCTCACAGGGAACCTTAAACAAAAATAGAGTGAATACAAAAATACACTCAAATATAGTGCTATGATAATAAAGTTCAATACACATCCAAAGTGACCTATTCACAAAACACCAGTGCTCAGTCCGTGAATCTCCAAAAGTCTCCTGTGATGTGTTCAAGCACTACGCTCTGTGATTATCAATAATTCCAGTGTACAAAAAGCAATCTTTTCCTTGATCACACCCAAAAGTGTAGCATGCTCCATCACCTCCCAAATGACAAGCACTCGGCACAGTAACATAACAGAATGGCTTATAGCACTTAAAACCAGAAAGGTTTCTGCAGTTCCTCTAGATAAATTTGTGCTCAGATGCTCCTACTGTTGTGTTACCTATCAAGAAGTAAGTGCTCCCACTGGCTCTGCTGCCTGGCAGGGGTGTCTGGATCACAAGATGGCTAAACAAAGCCACAAATCCGTTGTCAGATAAAACTGCTCACATATATACTGTATTATTTTTAGATATGTGTGAAGTCTTTGGCAGGAGTTTAGTTTTAATTATGTTTCCTCATCCTATATGTTCATGTGTGGCTGGTAGCCCTGTAGTCCATCTACAATTACTTATGACTATGAAATACTCACAATGCACAGTCATAGCTGTAAATAAAAAATATAAAATTTTCTGATCAAACACTATGGGGTTGATTTGCTAAAACTGGAGAGTGCAAAATCTGGTGAAGCTCTGCATATAAACCAATCAGCTTCCATGTTTTATTGTCAAAGCTTAACTGAACAAGCTGAAATTAAAGCTGATTGGCTACCATGCACAGCTGTACCAGATTTTGCACTCTCCAGTTTTAGGAAATAAACCCGAATGTGCACTTTTATAGGCAGAAGACAAAAAATAATTGATCTTATGTACAAATAAATAATCCCACTTACTCTACACTACTACTATAATGTCAGATCTGTAAGAAAGGCTGAATTACACAAAGTTAGAGGTATGTCTAGAACGAATAAACATTTTCCTTTAAACTATGTGCAATTACTATACTATACACTATTAAAACTGTAAAAATAATAGACAGTGAACATGTCTTTATTTTGCACAGTCTAAGGTTTTAAATGACTTATTTCCCATGTGGACAGTGGTTTAACTCTCAAGAATTTGTTTTGAAAGGTTCCTTCATTTAGAATCCATCTAGGGCTCCCTTTAACCCAACAGTGGCTGTATATTAAGAAAACAACAGTGGCAGATCTTAAAGAAAACCAGATCCGTCTCCTGTGACAGATCGGCTAATGGTGGTCAGAGAGGAACCAAGGCGGTTTCAGACTTGATGGGAGACCTTGTAATCTATCTATGGCTGGGTCGCTTCACAGCTACACAAATTCATTACCATGTGAAAGGTTTCCTTCGACATTAGTTAAGACAAAAGCCACTTGTAAGAGCACATGAGCATGCTGCGGTCACTTCAATTAACCTGTTTTTCCAGCAAAGTGCACCCCATACAGTGCATACGTGTGCCACCCATGGGCTCAGGGTAGTGATGTACAAATGCATGTTTTGCTAAAGTCAAAACATTTTAATGGCTTTGCCTCTGCCTAATCTCACATTTATTACACCAATGGGCCTATGTCTACCCATTCATATTAGATGATCATTGTCTGAATTGGCTGGCAGATCTCATATGAGGATGATAAAGCTGATTGTGAACATTAGGTAGAGGCCAGCCACTGGATCATTTTTCTTTCCAAAGATCTTTCTATGAACATATAGGTTCACTTTATGCAAATGTACATGTTTGTGGCTATGGTAGGGATGGAACATTGTGGGTGCTGTTCAGTCTCCGGGGGAACATTTGGGGTCAGATGGAAAATATCCTCAGTCTTGATCTACTTCCCTCATTCGGGCTTGATCAGAGACATGAAAGGGTTTCCCAATGTGCATGGTTAGATTGTACAAATATTCTATAAAGTCTGTGGGCATCTTGACATCAACACAGATGGCCCTGATTTTGTAGTTGATGGTAGTAAATAGATTCTCTTGAGTTATCACAATGGTTTCCCTGAGATACAGCACAAACCCCTTTTGTCCAATGCAGTTGTGCATTTTTATACATGATCAAACTGTATCAAAGTCAAATATCTCCTGATGAAGCCACGTGATATCGTGGAGTAACGCGTAGAGCGCAGTGACGTACTTCTGGTTAAGCACTTCCGGCAGACGCCATCATTGAACACCCAGCACCTTGCAGTACACCCACAGCACATGGGAGACCTGCTGTATGAGATCTGCTATACTGTGAGTGTTCTCTTTTGGCTTGTTTTTATCTGCTATATGGAATAAACGGCATTTCACTATGGAGGCTCTCTTTGTCTACCTCTCTATGGCCTTGTGATTTTCCCGGGGGTATCACCATCTGAGGGCATAAGTGACCTGGCAGAGGAGACTGAGTGGTACTACAGGAGTATTATTACAGAGATCCCCAGTCTGGTGGAGCTATATTACTTAAAGCATTTTGGCCCTTAGGGGTCGCATGGTTAAGGTGAGGAGGCACTTTAGCCACTTTTGGATTACGATATACACGTGTGGCATGCTAACACGCATCATGTTTGGAGTGAAGAATTGAAGCACTGACATCGCTGTGTTTGTTTGCACATGAAATATCAAGCACTTTGTTATTGTACTTTATTGTGGATTTTACTTTTTACCAATATTCATACTCATACTGAGCACCTGTCACTTTCAGTTACAGTGTGCAATGTTATTGTGTATTATTTCACTGTGCATATATTGTATTTTGGCACGATTTAGTCAGCAAATGCATGACCTGTTTTGCACTTTATTGTGGATTTTACTTTTAACCTATATTCATACCCATACTGAGCACTTTCCACTTTCAGTTAGAGTGTGCAATGTTATTGTGTATTATGTTTACTGTGCATATATTTTATTTTGGTACGATCTAGTCAGCAAACGCATGACCTGTTTTGCACTTTCAGCACTTGGCACTTATATATATTTTTTGGGGATTATTTAGCATTAGTTATCAATACCTTTCAATACAGTGTGGTCACTTTATATGTATTTTTATATCATTGCACCTACTTATTTATTTTTTCATGTGAAGCGCTTCACCAATATTGTTTTTTATGTCATACATCCTGTGGTATTGGGAATAGGTGGTAGCAGCTTGCATATATTTGGGGTTGTGTTTGTTCTTACCAATTAAGCGCAGGGGGATTATATATTTTTAAATTTTCTCTTTGCCATCTAATGTCTTTGGCTAAACATGTACTAAAATGTTTGAAGGAGATGAACTGTCGCATACAATTGGTATTGGATATAGTGTTTTACCTGGCATGGATTTGTGTATTTGTCCATAAGGTTTACACAGCCCTGTCAGACAAGAGAATTGGGTTGGGGACCTTTTCCCAACTGAAATGAAGTAATACAGGTTTGTCACCTTTCTGCCTGCAGCCTGCGACTGGACAGTGAAGGAACAGCAGGAGCTCATCACTCTCCCCTCTCCTCCTGTCAGCATATTCCTTGTAAGCATACTGTATGACCACTGCAGTATTCATGATTGACTGTTGGTACTGCTCTTCCCTCTCCCAGTCTGAGTGCTGTTGCACAGGGGATTACAGGGGATTGCACTGGAAATTGTACATCTTTGGTGAAATACCAGTGGTCTAAACAGACACCAAACATTTAGAGACAGAGAAAGATATTGAGGACACAGATTCCTCAACACTTTCTCTGCACCCTTAGCTGCAGGGTGAATGCACAGGAGGTGCTCTGTACAGGGGCTCCCTGTTTGTTCAGAAACTGAAGCATTGTAAACACTGGGAGGCCCACCAGGGTATTGGATCCAGTAATCACGCCCACTCCTCCTGCTCTGGGCCCCCCTGTTGAACGTATGGGGCCTGGGCCACATACAGGAGGGCAGGTGCTACCCCCTTATCAGCAGCCCTGTACATACATATAATTTTATATAGATGTAGCACCCTCCTAGTTTAGAGCAGGCTTCTAGGTAAATTTAGCCACCTCAAGTGTAATCAGAGGAGAAGGGGTGGGTTGCTTAGGGCTGCTCAGTGTTTCATAGGCTGCTGCTCTGTTGCTTCCCCGTCTTCTAGAGAATTCTGGAACAGAGTAGGAAGGAGGATAGAGCCTGCAGCCTGAATATTTATTCAGCCAATCCCTGGGGAGGTGTGCCCAGAAGGTGGTGAGAGAGCCTATAAATATTTTAAGGCCTGAGCAGTAAGTGGTAGTGTTCATGGGTCCAAATCTGTAGGAGGTGACCCCTGTGCAGGGGCTCTGCCCCCTGGGGAAGAATTCTGGGAGAAAGCCAGCCAGAAGACACTAAGCTAGGCTTAGCTGGAGGGCCTATTTGCAAGTCCAGGTCGAAGGATCAAGTTGGGTCAGGAGAAACTCATAGAAGAGAGAACCAGGAGGAAGTTGTGGCAGAGAGTCCACGCTGTCCCGTGGTGGTGTGAGTCTGCATCTCCCGCATTGCATGAGACAACCGATAATCCTGTGGCTAAGTGAGTACATTACTCAGTACTGAAGATTTGTGAGAGTGTGCAGGTTTGAAACTCTAGAAGGAGTACAAGTCATAGTCAACTTAGAGATCCAGTGGGACATTTCTTTTGTGCAAGTACAGCCAGAAGCTTGTGCAGTGCAGACAGAAGTGGAGCAGTCCTCAAGTTGTACAGTTTTACTTTCTTGTGGTATCTCATGTTCTCTATCCCTATCCAAGTTCATCATTCCCAATAAAACCACCACAAAAGAAACCCATAGACTGTTTTTTGGAGCCAGAGGAAGAGTGCAAAAAAAGCTGTGTACTTGGCTTTGTGTGTACTCATACCCGCTGAAATTTTCCACATTTTGTCATGTTACAACCAAGAACGTAAATGTATTTTATTGGGATTTTATGTGATAGACCAACACAAAGTGGAACATAATTGTGAAGTGGAAGGAAAATGATAAATGGTTTTAAAAACTTTTGGCAAATAAAAAATAGTGTGGCGTACATTTGTATTCAGCCCCCCCCCCCCCCCCTTCCCCAGAGTCAATACTTTGTAGAACCACTTTTCGCTGTAATTACAGCTGAAAGTCTTTTTGGGGATGTCTCTACAAGCTTTGCACATATAGTGAGTGAATTTTTTGATCATTCTTCATAGCTCAAGCTCTGTCAGATTGGATGGAGAGCGTCTGTGAACAGCCATTTTCAAGTCTTACCACAGATTCTCAATTGGGTTTAGGTCTTGACTTTGACTGGGCCATTCTAACACATGAATATGCTTTTATCTAAACCATTCCATTGTAGCTTTGGCTGTATGTTCCGAATCGTTGTCCTGCTGGAAGGGGAACCTCCTCCCCAGTCTCAAGTCTTTTGCAGACTGTAACAGGTTTTCTTCTAAGATTGCCCTGTATTTGGCTCCATCCATCTTCCCATAAACTCTGACCATCTTCCCTGTCCCTGCTGAAGAAAAGCATCCCCACAACATGATGCTGCCACCACCATGTTTCACAGTGGGGATGGTGTGTTCAGGGTGATGTGTAGTGTTAGTCTTCCACCACATGTAACGTTTTGCTTTTAGGCCAAAAAGATTAATTTTGGTCTCATCTGACCAGAGCCCCTTCTTCCACATGTTTGCAGTGTCCCCTACATGGCTTCTTGAAAACTGCAAACGGGACGTCTTATGGCTTTCTTTCAACAATGGCTTGCTTATTGTCACTCTTCAATAAAGGCCAGATTTGTGCAGTGCACAACTAATAGTTGTCCTGTAAACAGATTCTCCCACCTGAGCTGTGGATCTCTGCAGCTCCTCCAGAGTTACCATGGACCTCTTGGCTGCTTCTCTGATTAATGCTCTCCTTGCCCGGCCTGTCAGTTTAGGTGGACGGCCATGTCTTGGTAGGTTTGCAGTTGTGCCATACTCTTTCCATTTTCGGATGATGGATTGAACAGTGCTCCGTGAGATGTTCAAACATTGGGAGATTTATTTATAATGTAACCCTGCTTTAAACTTCTCACAACTTTATCCATGACCTGTCTGGTGTGTTCCTTGGCCTTCATGATGCTGTTTGTTCACTAATGTTCTCTAACAAACCTCTGAGGGTTTCACAGAACAGCTGTATTTATACTGAGATTAAATTACACACAGGTGAACTCTATTTACTAATCAGGTGACTTCTGAAGGCAATTGGTTCGACTAGATTTTAGTTAGGGGTATCAGAGTAAAGGTGGCTGAATACAAATGCATGCCACACTTTTCAGATATTTATTTGTAGAAAATTTTTGAAAACCATTCTGATGAAGTGGAGCACTCACATTCTATTTATTAATAGTAAAATGCTGACTAGGTACCCTTCCTTTTCCTTGATGTTTAAAAACTAAAATAAATTGGTTTAGCTGAAATTATGCTTTAAGCTATTAAAAAAGCCACTCATTTTGCCATATTTTTCCCTGTTGGTCACCTGACATCTGACATCCTTTGATTAAAAAAATCTAAGAAGACGGGTGGAAAATTGTTGGCTGAACAGAGGCTGTATCCAATTGGAAGCAGACGCTATTCAGGTATTGTGACATGCGCCGGCTGTGGTCATCAGAATACAATAGCCGCAGCGGGAGATTTCTCCATCCACACTGGAAAATCTGGTTGCAGATAAATGTGGAACTATTGCAGAAAATGCCAAATGCAAACATACCAGCAGGAGAGCGCCACTAAGGGTAACACTCACAGTTCAGTTCTTGGCAGAGAGGCAGTAGGTAAAAATGCATCAACAGCATCTGTCTTCAGAGGGCAGAATGCAGCCTGGCCAGTCGGGTCCCAAAAGTAAAGTGTGCAGCTTTAGGCCAGCCATAGACGGTTTGTATCTCGGCCAGTTCAGCAGATTCCAACTATGTATGGGCAGGCTGAATGTACCAAGTTGATCGATTGACCATTTGGAAACTCAGGCACTTCCCAAGGGCCAGGGGTCAGTAGGGGGCCCCATGAGATGCCCCTGGCACCTTTTTCATAGGCTTTTTTGAGTTTGGGCAAGGACACAGGGGCCCCATGATCCCCTATTTCCCGGGGGCCCCATGAGTTGTCAGTCCGCCCCTGCTTAGGTACAACCATCCTGCTGGATTTTACATGCGATTCTTCTGTTGGGGACAGCTACCCCTCCCCCGCACACCGGGAGAATACAATGGTTTAGCGGGAGAATTCCCCTGTCAACACTGACTGTGGTTGCAGGAAAGAAATTCACTCTGTGTATCGCCTGCTTTAGATACACAACTGCCTGCATGCCGATCTTTGCTTCAGGGAAGAGAAATCCGCAGTCAAGAAATCTTCCAAAACCAATGTTCTACCATTCTTCTGACAAAGTATATTTTTTGCAGTCTCTGATATTGTCATGCACCCACAATGTACCTGTCAAACAGAGACCATGTGATCTTTGCCTAAGCTATGGGAGCTATAAAGAGGATCAGAACAGGGGCAGACTGACAACTCATGGTGCCCCCAGGCAATAGGGGATCATGGGGCCCCTGTGTCATTGCCCAAACTCAAAAAAGCTTATGAAAAAGGTACCAGGGGCATCTCATGGGGCCCCCTACTGACCCGGGCCCTCGGGCAGTTCCCGAGTTTCCAAATGGTCAATCCGCCCCCCGGATCAGAACAATATTTGTATTTATCTTTGTATTTATACAGTATAAAGTTACCATACTTTTTAATTAAAAATAAGATGTGAATTAGTAATGCTGACAAGTCCTATTGACTCATGTGAAGGGTGATTTTTAATGATAGGTCCACTTTGACTTGAGTACTGGTCTTTTAGGGTGAGGTTGTATGAAAGTTTTCATGCCAATGATTATTTGAATTGAAAATCACAGCGTGCAAATTCCTGATTTGATGACTGGTATTGCACCATCCCAGTTTGGAAGTTCTGAGTTTTTCAGACATGCAATGCTTTTTGGGACAATGATCACATTTACCTAAATAACAAATAACAAAATGACTGTGAAATACTGAAAACAATAGCAAATTTAAAAAAAAAATCCTAGAGTGTTTTTATGTTTTGGAGATGTCTCTGGTTTGTTGTCTACCCTAATGTATTAGATATAGTTTTTTTTACTGATAATTTAGTAGTAATTTTGGACACTTATAATAGTTTTTTTTTAACAAAATAGTGAAAAAATGCATTTTTCCATAATCTTCTTAAAATGTGTTAAATCAAGTCCAAATAAACATAAATGTGATAATAAGGTTTGCAAAAAAGTCCTTCGATAGAACAGTTCAATATGCTGCTGTAACAAATGCAAAATAAATATGATTTCTTCAGTTAATCAAAAAGTGAATTCTACCACCATTATCAAGAAAAGGTTTTCCCTTTGAGGATGTCACATAGGTAGTGACGAAAAGCATCAGGGTGGAGCCAAGTGACGTCATCATGTCACCAGGACCTAGCCGCTGGGTAGCATGCACTGGTGATGCTGAAGTCTTAACCTTGAAGGGGGCAGGTACCTTATTGTCATAAATGAGTTTTTAAGGTGGTGCACTGCTGGATTATAGTGCACCTTCATTGTGAGGGGATTTTATTTAGGTTAAATAGTCATTTGTTTTGAAATGGTAACACACTATGTTTAGTTTTTGATCCTTTTGAGTGGAGATGTTGGTGGATTTACCTTGCTTCGCTTAGTCCTCATTGTTGCAAGTAGAAGAGATGCCCAGGTGATGAGTTCAGATATCTGAAGGAGCTGAATAAGACTCCTTTAACTGCTTGCCTACCAGGCACCTCTTACAGCTTTTCAGCTTTCATTCAAAGTTGCACTTTGAATGACAATTGCGCAGTCATGCAACACTGTACCCATATGGCACTTTTTCATTTTTTTCACACAAATAGAGCTTTCTTTTGGTGATATTTAATGGCCACTGGGGTTTTATTTTTTGCACTATAAACAAAAAAAGAGCAAAAAAAGTGGAAAAAAACGTTTTTCTTTGTTTCTATTATAAAATGTTGCAAACAGGTAATTTTTCTCCTTCACTGATGTGCGTTGATAAGGCTGCACTGATAATCAGCACTGATAGGCAGCACTGATGAGGTGGTACAGATAGGCAGCCCTGATGGGCACTGATAGGCTGCACTGATGAGGTGGCACTGGTGGGCATTGATGAGGAGACACTGATGATGCTGCAGTGATAAGCAGCAATGATGGGCACTGATAGGAATTGATGGGTGGCACTGACTGGCGGCACTGACTGACAGCACTGACTGGCAGCACTGCTGGGCAATGATGGATGGCACTGCTGGGCACTGATGAGTGAAACTGCTGGGTGGCACTGCTGGGCAGCACTGATGGGTGGCACTACTGGGCACTGATGGGTGGCATTGGTAGGCACCACTGGGCACTGGTTGGTGGCACTGCTGGGCACTGATCGGTGGCACTGCTGGGCGCACTGATGATCAGTGCCCTAAATATCAGTGCAGGTGTGCTCTGTGATATTTGCCAGTTATCAGAAGTACTGTTCTCATTCTATGACAGCGACTGTATTAACTTTGTGATCTGCTGTCATTGGACACAGCTGATCACATGGTAAAAGGCCGCTGTAATTGGCCTTTTAACTAGTAGGTCACAGTGATAGCTGACAGCACCGGGTGCGTGCCACTGGGGGCACGCATTCTGGGAGAAAGTCATATGACGCCCTCCAAGAACTGGACTTTAGTGTAGTTGTTATGTGGTTAAAGGAAAAAGTGTATGGTGACCTATAGTTGCAAATAGGTTAACATACTGAGGTGAGTGCAGTTTGTGAATGGTGATGGAACTCACAATTCACAAAAAGGAGTTTGGGCAGATATAAAACAAAGTGGTTATGCAATATTTCTTCACGCATTTGATTGCAGCATGATAATGGTGGTGGAATTCATTTTTGATTCATTGAAGAAAACATATTTATTCTGCATTAGCTATGGCAGCATATTGAACTGTTCTATATATAACGCCCTCCTAGTTTAGCTAGGGGGACCTAGTGTTTAATTCTTGGTGAAGAAGGCAGAGTAGCAGCCTGGGTGTAATAGCCAGAAGATCAAATTGTGGTCAGGAGCTGAGAGGCCAGCCCCTCTGGAATTTCCCCTGCTCTAGGGTTTTGGAGGAAGGGCTAGAGACAGTGTGTGGATCTAAGGACTGGCTGGCTTGCACTCTTGAGGGATCCTAGCCAATTCCCAACAGAAGGCTTGGCAAGGGGCTGAGACACCCTTAAAAGTGTTGGAGCCTACTCAGTGGCAGGAGAGTTCGGGTGGAAGATAGTGAGGAAGATGTGAGGCTGAAGGCAGGGGACTGTGAGGAGGCTCAGTGGGATGCAACAGTCTTTGTACTTATGTTGTGATGTCTCTTCACTTCTAATCTAAAATAAATAGCATTGTGTTTACATTTATCTGCTACTAGCACTCCTATAGACCGCTTTGTAGCAGGATCAGAAGCCCAGGTGCTGATTTTCCAACTGCTCTGGCAGGCCCTGACCAAAGCCAAATAGTAGCTGTCTCAGTGACATTTTAAAACAGCACCTGCCTGGGACTCAGTTGATTAAAAAATATTGTCACAATGACTACAGAAAGTTTCTTTATCGAATCTGAAAACAAGTAAAAAGTGTAAAGTCAAAACTTTTTTTTTTGTTTTTTTTTTGTTTTGTTTTTTGTAATTTTTCATAAATTGCCATGTGGTTTTAACCTGCATTAGTTTTTTATTTTTGTTTATGTGCCCAATAGGGAGATTCACTATCTTTGTCCTGTGATTAAACCTCTGTAGAGAGGCTCTGTGGTGGGGCATTGGTTTCACTAGGCTTGATTTACTATTCCTTTAGTAAATCAATCCCAATGTTTTATCTAGATATACCTTATTTTTTTTAAAGTAAGACCTTTATAGTTATGAGATGAAGGGACCCAGATTTGATCTTAATGTTCATTCATTCCCTATGCTGGTGGTAGTATTGCACCACGATAAATTCAATATAACATTTGCTTTTAAGCTATAGGACTAATATCAGTATGTGCATTGAAAAAGCGGGTTATTTTTTACACTTTTGGATTACAAAAATATCTAGGGAATATTTCTGGGAAAGATTCTTAATTAAAAGAATAGATATCATGCAAAATTAGGGAGTTTAATAAGTAGTTTCCTCTTCATCTCAAACCCTAAGTTCACACCTAAGCATTTTCCACAGCATTTTGCAAAAATGCAGTACAGTCCATTTAACATGACTTCCTATGGGACATGTTTACATCTTCGCGTTTTCACCCGGTGCATTTTTTGTAAAGGGTCAGGGTTCTATAGACTTCAATGGAAAAGCTGCAAAAAGCATGTAATGCGTTTTTGCCACATTTTTGATGCATTTTGCATTTTAAATTTGCCTAGCAACAAGAAAAAAAAAGAAAAAAAAAAGCAAAACGCATAAAAACCGCATCAAAAATGCATCAAAAAGTCAGGTGCAAAAATGCAAAACGCAAGGCAAAACGCAATGCAGAAACGGCTCAAATGCAACCTGCATAGGTGTGAACCTAGCCTAAAGCTAAACTGACCAAAATTTAGCTGGTCCAGCAGAAACTAGTGGAATTTCCATCTGTGTGGAGCAGGGACGGACTGACAACTCATGGGGCCCCCGGGCAATAGGGAATTATGGGGCCCCCATGTCCTCGCCCACACCCAAAAAAGCCTATGAAAAAGCCAATGAAAGGTACCAGGGGCATCTCATGGGGCTCCCTACTGACCCTGGGCCCTCGGGCAGTGCCCGAGTGGCTAAATGGTCAGTCCGCCCCTGGTGTGGAGCCTTCTCTGTTCAACAGAAGCCGGTCGTTAGAACAACTTCTGTTGATTGGTCCTGCTGGAAAACCAGCATTCAATCAGGCTGCAGCGATGATCAGTGTATTCTAATGGAAGGTGGAGTCATGCATTTCTGATTGGTCAACGCCAGCACAGAGCATCGTTCTGATCCATCCCTGAAGTGCTGCACAGAGAAGAGGGAGAAAAGGGGGGATTTCAGGTCCCCAGACCACTGTACCAACTGCATGGGCACTGACCGCTCATCACCCATGAAGGTAAGTACCGCAGAGACTGGGGGGACTGGGGAGCGCGTATGGTGTTAGTTCACCTTTTCATTTTTTTCCTAAATGGTGAACTGACCCTTTGGGGGTTTCCTGGTAGGGTAGATTAAACATTAAAGCAGTACTCCACCAAAAAGGGGAAGATCCTCTTTAACTCCTCCTCTGCCTCTGCCATATTTGGCATATCATTTCGGGAAGGGGGTCGGGTACATCATTTTCACAGGTAGCATTCCCACTTCCACAAGGATCCCCCAGGAGATCCGAACAGAAGTTCTCCTCCTCCTCCTCTCCCTCCCCAAATCTTCTGGGACACATCACAGGTCCCAGAAGACTGCTGGACGATTCACAAAGTGCAGCACGGCTTGTGCATGCACAGAGGGCATCCGGCTGTGAAGCCAAAAGCAGAGTAGCTGTTTGCCCACAGTTAGGATGCCAGCCCCAGGAACCCGAAGGCTAGCAAAGAACTAACCTGGGCGAGGACGGTGCTGGATCCCTGGACAGGTAAGTATCCTTTTATTAAAAGTCAGGATGTGTTGCTGCTGACATTTATTTTTTGTATCCTGAATGAACAACCGCTTTAAGGGTAGATTAGGAGTAAAAGGCTTACCTTCAGTCTTGCACGGTAGTACAGGCTCCTCTCCTGTAATGAAATGAAACTTCTGATATCATTGCACATTGTGAGTTTCTCAAGCAAGTCAGACAGAGCCTGCCTCATTTCCTAGCCAGAGGATGTCCTGTATCATCTAGCCCTTTCCTTCCTAGCCTCATTGTCCATGGTCCCATCCCTCTTATTTGTCGGATTTAGGGTATTTCTAATATGGATGTTCAGCATCTCAGCACCTTTCAATATAACCCAGGGGGTCTCCAAACGTCCTAATCAGGGGACCAGTTTACTGTCCCTCAGACTTTACTAGGGCCAGACTGTGGCTATTGGGAGTAGAAAAGGACCAGACGTCATTGGGAAAACACAATGCTCCATCTTTGTCTTCAGTGTGCCCCATCATTGGTGTCATAAGTAGGAATTGTGCCCCATTGTTGGTGTAATTGGCAGGATCTGTGCCCCATTGTTGGTGTCATTGAGCCCAATTGTTGGTGTTATTGAAGGAATTGTGCCCTTTTGTTGGTGTCAGTGGGAGGAGTTGCACCTCATCATTGGTGTCAGTTGGAGACATTGTGCCCCATCATTGGTGTCATTTTGCCCAAACATTGGTATCTTTGGAACTGTACCCCATCATTGGTGTCATCAAGAGGAATTGTGCCCCATCATTGGTGTCATAGGTAGGAATTGTGCCCCATTGATGGTATCATTGGGAGGAATTGTGCCCCATTGTTGGTGTCATTGGGAGGATCTGTGCCCCATTGTTGGTGTCATTGAGCCCAATTGTTGGTGATATTGGGAGGAATTGTGCTCTTTTGTTGGTGTCAGTGGAAGGAGTTTCACATTATCATTGGTTTCAGTAGGACATATTATGCCCCATCATTGGTGTCATTTTGCTCAGTTGTTGGTATCTTTGGGAGGAACTGTACCCCATCATTGGTGTCATCAAGAGGAATTGTGCCCCATTGTTGGTATAATTGGGAGGAATTATGCCCTTTCACTGGTCTCAGTGGGGGGGAATTATGCCCAACTGTTGGTGTCAGTGGATGTAATAGTGCCCCAAGGGCCCAACAGATGCAAGCAAAAGGCTGCATCTAGACCACGGGCCACAGTTTGGAGACCATTGATATAACCCTTCCCATGAGCCAGCCCACTAATCAACTTATCAACATCGGAACCAGCAGCCTGTTGTTTTTTTCCTGAATGATCAGTGTCTCCGGCTATAGCGGGCAACATTTATCAGTGTGTTCTGATGGCAGGGAAAGTCCCTCTGCTGTCAGAACACAATGGCGCAGCGAGAGTGATTCCCCTACCCACCTCCATTATGTGAGGAATAAGGTCTTTTTTTTTTTTTTCGTTCAACATGCTAGTTGAACAAAAAAAAAAGATTAATGTATTGCCAGGTTAAGGGCAGATGATTCCCTCTCCCTTTAATCCCTGGAACTTTTTGCATGCACAAGCCCACTCACCCTTCCCTTCCCCACCCCCTTAAACACAGAACGATTCAGTACTTGTGAATTCAGCAATTCACCAATGAAAATCTCATAATTAAAAAAGCGAAATGCCTGGGGATTCCTGTAATAAATGACACTGGTATCACAGACGTCTGCAAGCAGTATATGCTACACTATTCTCAACTAGGCAAAATTGATGGAAGTGACAAAAAAAAGAAAAGCACAAGAGGTATTTATAGCAAAAATAATAATAATAATTAGGATCACAGATCATTAAAAATGAGGATAAAGGTGCCCTCTGACACTGCAAAATGTTCACATTGCATAATATGTGAAGGAGATCCCTTCTTAAACTGGCCATACAAATATAGATTTCTTCTGTCAGGTTCTTCAGAATCTAACAGATTCCTCCATCCATGCTAACAGTGCCAATGGATGAATCTCCCACTACAGGCTATTGTGTTATGACAGCTGGTGGCAATGCCTACATCTGACTGAATGCAGGTGCTGTCCAGATGATAATTTTCCATCTGGTTCCTTCAATCAGCTGGACCAGGGATCTCCATACTTTCTAAAGAAAGGGCTAGTATACTGTCCTTTAATCTTTAGGGCGGCCGGACGGTGCCCAGTGGGAGTAAACAACGCCCGAACTTTGGTATTAGGTTGAGAAATTGTTAGTGTCAGTGTGCCCCATTTTTGTTGTCAGTGGAAGAAATTATGTCTCATTGTTGGTGTCAATGGAAGGAATAGTACCCCATTGTTGGTGTCAGTGGCAGAAATTATGCCCTAAAGTTGGTGTCAGTAACAATACCTCAAGGGCTATATAAAGGCAAGCAAAGGGTCACATCAGGCCCCAGGGCCGCAGTTTGGAGACCACTGAGCTAAGACATGGCACCCAAGGCATGTGCAGCAGGTCTTCTATTGAGTGCCCCTGGTTTCCTTTGAGATATGGAGATGATATATTGCATGCATAGTTTTTGAACATAATTTGTCTACTTGTCAATCCATCTATTAATTATATTGTCATCCTAATGTAACATGAAAGTTTTTAAACCAATTCACATTTCTTCAATTAAAACGATGGTATTTGCCTTAGATTTGATCCAGAGGGGCCATCATGGTCTCCTTCCAGCCCCTCATTTTAATCTGTGTGCCCTGATCTACTAGGACTCTAGAAACTCCTCTACCTTTGACGTAAATTAATTAAAAGAAAATGACTTTTGTTGATGTGTTGTTGACAGGGAGGAATTTTGGCCAATTCCTGTTCTTGTGACATCCCAAATTTTGGAATTTCCCATTACTTTCATTCCAGGGGACATTGGTGATCAGTATAATTAGAGGGAGCATTGGTAATCAGGATAATTAGAGGGAGCGAAACTCCTGAATATGGGCGAATAGAGCAATACAAATCTGCCAGATGTTCTAGCCCCTGACCACTCTACCCCAGTCTGAAGTTTTGCCATTAGTTCTACTTTACTGCTCTTAGTTGTTTTGTTAGTTGGAAGCAGGGCTGCTGTTAGAAACCACGGGGCCCCATACAGCCAACCTGACAGCTCCCCCCCCCCCACACAAAAAACAAACAGTTTACTATGCTTCAGTTATGAATGAACACAGTGAGTGAACGGTACGGCTCACTCATTGTGTTCATTCATGAAATAATTGGGTTGGTAAATGTAACATAATTACTGCTCTCCATCCTGAAGGCTCCTATTGTGTGCTTGCAGCTGTCAGTGGGAAGGAGAGGAGGGAAGCCCGCAGCACTGCAGGGTGGGGGCACACAGGGCACCTGGGCAGCAGGGAGAAACGTATGGTGTATAGGGAGGGTGATGGGTGGGGGCAATTACTGAAACCGATCCCCTATATGCCTCTTTCTGCAGCAGCTGAAAGCCAGGGGGAGGGAGAAAAGAAGAAGCTGGCTTTTAGCTGCTGTAGAGAGAGGCATACAGGGGATCGATTCCAGTAATTGACCCCCCCACCATGCTCATCACCCTCCCTGCCCACATCCAAGCCTAGGCCCCCCTGCTGACCTGGGTCCCGTACAGAAGGACTGGTGGTACCCCCTTATCCACGGCCCTGGTTGGAAGTACAGTCAGGTAACTGGGCAGATGAGTGATCAGGGTCAGCGGTGTATGTATGGTGCATGAGCCCTGTACAGTGATCAGGGTCGGTGCTGTATGTATGTTAGATGAGTCCCACACAGTGATCAGGCTCAGTGGTGTATATATGGTATGAGCCCTGTACAGTGATCAGGGTCAGTGGTGTATATATTGCATGAGCCCCATACAGTGATCAGAGTTAGCGGTGTATGTATAGAAGATGAGGCCGCTACAGAGATCAGTGTCTGTGGTGTAGGTATGGTATAAGCCCCATACAGTGATAAGGGTTAGAGATGTATGTATGGTATGAGCCCCATACACTGATCAGGGTCAGTGTATGGTATGAGCCCTGTACAGTGATCAGTGTATGGTATGAGTCTTGTACAGTGATCAGTGTATGGTATGAGTCTTGTACAGTGATCAGTGTATGGTATGAGTCTTGTACAGTGATCAGTGTCTGTGATATATGTATGGTTTGAGCCCTGTACAGTGATCAGTGTATGGTATGAGCCCCGTACAGTGTATAGTAGAAGCCCTGTACAGTGATCAATATATGCTATAAGCCCCATACATTGATCAGTGTACGGTATGAGCCCCGTACAATGATCAGTGCATGGTATGAGCCCCATACAGTGATCAGTGTATGATATGAGCCCCGTACAGTGATCAGAGTATAGTATGAGCCCCATGCAGTGATCAGTGTATGGTATGAACCCCATACAGTAATCAATGTATAGTATGAGCCCCGTACAGTGATCAGTGTATAATATAAGCCCCGTACAGTGATCAGTGTATGGTATGAGCCCTGTACAGTGATCAGTGTATGGTATGAGCTCTGTAAAGTGATCAGTGCATGGTAGGAGCCCTGTACAGTGATCAGTGTATGGTATGAGCCCCGTACAGTGATCATTGTATGGTATGAGCCCAGTACAGTGATCAGTGTATGGTATGAGCCCAGTACAGTGATCAGTGTATACTATGAGCCCTGTACAGTGATCATTGAATGGTATGAGCCCCGTACAGTGACCAGGGTCATGTTATGAACTGAGTACAGTGATCAGGGTCCTGTTATGAGCCCTGTAGAGTAATTGGGGTCCTGTTATGAGCCCCGTACAATGTTCAGTGTATGGTAAAAGCCCTGCACAGTGATCAGTGTATAGTATGAGCCCAGTACAGTGATCAGTGCATGGTATGAGCCCTGTACAGAGATCAATGTATAGTATGAGCCCAGTACAGTGATCAGTGTATGGTATGAGCCCTGTACAGTGATCAGTGTATGTGATGTATGTATGGTATGCACCCGTACAGTGATCAGTGTATGGTATGAGCCCCGCAAAGTGATCAGTGTATCATATGAGCCCCGTACAGTGATCAGTGTATGGTATGAGCCTTCTACAGTGATCAGTGTTTGTGATGTATGTATGGTATGAGCCCTGTACAATGATCAGTGTATGGTATTAGCCCTGTTCAGTGATCAGTGTCTGTGATGTATGTATGGTATGAGCCCCATACAGTAATCAGTGTATGGTATGTGGCCCGTACAGTGATCAGTGTATGGTATGACCCCATACAGTGATCAGTGTATGGTATGACCCCCGTACAGTGATCACTGTATGGTATGCGTCCCGTACAGTGATCAGCGTATGGTATGCACCCTGTGCAGTGATCAGTGTATGGTATGAGCTCAACACTGTGATCAGTGTCTAGTATGAGCCCTGTTCAGTGATCAGTGTCTAGTATGAGCCCCGTACAGTGATCAGCGTATGGTATGCGCCCAGTACAGTGATCAATGTCCGGTATGAGCCCTGTTCAGTGATCAATGTCTGTGATGTGTGTATGGTATGAGCCTTGCACAGTGATCAGTGTATAGTATAAGCCCTGTTCAGTGATCAGTGTCTGTGATTTGTGTATGGTATGAGCCCCGTACAGTGATCAGTGTCTGTGATGTGTGTATGGTATGTGCCCCGCACAGTGATCAGTCTATGGTATGAGCCCAGTACAGTGATCAGTGTATGGTATGAGGCCCGCACAGTGATCAGTGTATGGTATGAGCCCCGTACAGTGATCAGTGTCTGGTATAAGCCCCGTACAGTGATCAGTGTATGATATGAGCCCTGTTCAGTGATCAATGTCTGTGATGTATGTATGGTGTGCACCCTGTACAGTGATCAGGGTCCTGTAATGCGCCCATACAGTGATCAGTGTATGGTATGAGCCCCGTACAGTGATCAGTGTCTGGTATGAGCCCCGTACAGTGATCAGTGTATGGTATGAGCCCCGTACAGTGATCAGTGTCTGGTATGAGCCCCGTACAGTGATCAGTGTTTGTGATGTATGTATGGTATGCGCCCTGCACAGTGATCAGGGTCCTGTAATGCGCCCCGTACAGTGATCAGTGTACGGTATGAGCCCCGTACAGTGATCAGGGTCCTGTAATGCGCCCCGTACAGTGATCAGTGTACGGTATGAGCCCCGTACAGCGATCAGTGTACGGTATGAGCCCTGTACAGTGATCGGGGTCCCCGTACAGAGCAGACTGCGGTCCGCTCACCTCCCCAGCAGCGGCGCTGATCCGGGCCGGTGAGCGCAGTGTAGGGCGTGCACTAGGGGGCGTGCCGCCGGCCGCCCTCTCCAGCAGCAGAGCCCGCAGTGAGCTCGGCGGAGAAGCAGCGCGCTCCATCAGTCGTCCGCTGAGTGCAGTGCCATGGATAGAGCCCGGAGCACCCTCCATGCAGCTCTCCTCCTCTGCTTCTTCCTCTGGGATCTCCCCTGCGTCCAGCAGGCCTCCATCCCCGGCGGCCACAGAGGGCTGAGAAGGCAGCGCAGAGAGGGCAAGGTGCTGGCAGCAGAGAGCCGGGAGCTGGCCCGGGCAGTGCCAGTGGTGCCCCATGAATACATGCTGTCCATTTACAGAACCTTCTCCACAGCTGAGAAACTTGGGATCAATGCCAGCTTCTTCCAGTCCTCCAAGTCTGCCAACACCATCACCAGCTTTGTGGACAAATCCCGGGGTAAGCCAATAGCCAGCCGAGCTTGTACTGCTGTCATGGTGCATGAGGATGGGGGGCTGTCCACACCCTGGGGATGGAGACCACCTTCCCGGGTCACATAGTCACTGCCTGCCAGGTATCCTAGAGGCGAACTACAAGTCCCAGCAAGGCTGCTACAACAGCAAGACAGCCCATAGCTCCCATGTATTGGGTTATCTGCTTCTGTGCTGGGTGACCAGTCTACACCCTGACTGTCTGCTGGGGGACTACAGATCGCAGCATGTCCTGCTGAGTCTAGGCTAACATGACAGCTGGGGGAGCAGGCTCTCCATACAAATCATATCCTCTAATTGCTGCTCGCCGGCCAGGGACAATCTGCAGGACATTCTCGGGGCTGATGAGTGTAGCACTGCTGGTATACAGGAGCGGTGTGTACATGGCGGAAAATACATTCCATTTCAGCCATATACCTTTACCTGAATATCTGCTCACCTGTAGAACTACAAGTCCAAGCATTGCTATGCCGATCCCTAAACGGCAGGAGTGCCAACTGTGGACCTTAAATCTGCACTTTGTTCTGTACAGGGATTCCAATTGATGTCACCAAGGGCAGATTGTCCAACTGCACAGGGGCCCTATAGAATAGGGACCTTCTAAGGTCAACTGCACAGGGACCCTATAGGACAGGGACCTTCTGAGATTAACTGCATAGGGGCCCTATAGGATAGGGACCTTCTGAGGTCAACTGCACAGGGGCCCTATAGGACAGGGACCTTCTGGAATTAACTGCACAGTGGCCCTATAGGACAGGGACCTTCCGAGATCAACTGCACAGGGGACCTATAGGATAGGGACCTTCTGAGATCAACTGCACAGGGGCCCTATAGGACAGGGACCTTTCTGAGGTCAACTGCACAAGGGCCCTATAGGATAGGGACCTTTCTGAGATCAACTGCACAGGGGCCCTATAGGACAGGGACCTTCTGAGATCAATTGCACAGGGGCTCTATAGGACAGGGACCTTCTGAGATCAATTGTACAGGGGCTGTATAGGACAGGGACTTTCTTACATCAACTGCACAGGGGCTTTACAGAACAGGGACCTTCCGAGATCAACTGCATCAAGGGGCTGTTTGCTGTCTGATCCAAGCTGTATAGGGAGCAAGGTATGGCAAAGGATCCATCTATTTCTATCTATCAATCTATCGATCCATCTATCTATCTATCTCTCTCTCTCCACAGTAAATAAGTGTTTAAATCTTGGCATTAGTTGAATGGGTTGGGGTGGTGGAGGTGTTGGGGTGGGGGGGTATGGTACTTATACAGGACTCCCTTGCTAACTGCCACCCCCCACACACTGCCTTACTGTGTAGAGATCAGTGACCCTCTCCATGGGAATGTACTTGCATGACTATCATGGAATATAATGTATTACAATGCAATCTCAGTATATTACTAATATAAATGATAAATATTGCAGAATAATTCCAGTATAGTGCCAATAGAAAGTAGTAGCTGACAGAATACGGAATACTGCTAATACACAGCAGTAGCACTGATACAATGAATGCAATATACGGAGTACTACCAATACAAGGGAAGGGTCGATACAATGTAATTCCAGTGTATTGCCAATGTAAAGTAGTAGCTGTACTATAGTGAATACTACAAATATCAGGCAGTAGCGCTGATGCAATTGAATAGCCATATACTACAATGGACTGCCCTCATTCCAGCCCTGTGCCTTTGTTCTGACAGCTCTGTAATTGTGGCACTACAATTCCCAGCGAACTCCCTGCCTGCTCAGTATCTGTAGAAGCCAAGCCTGCCTGCCGTTTCCCAATCATTCCATGTCAGATAATGCAATCAGCATTGTATGAGTCCCCAAGTCCCAGCAGGGTGATGGCAATGTCCCGGCATCCCACCACCACCACCACCGGGCCGGGTCCAGATAACCACAAACAATGACTGTGGAGGGGAGGGAGAAGCTGATTGTTTTCTGCTTCACTCTTATCCTGCCGGAGCCAGGGGAAGCCTTATTTTTTATCTAGTCCGGCTTTAAAACAAATAATCGAATGAGAACAAACATTTACTAACCAGCCGGCATCTTATCAGTGACTTCATGAAGATTGTGGGGGAACCAGCCATAGGAACCAGTAGAGCCCAGGAGAAAAAAGGGATTAGAAAGAAATCTCCTTCTATATCAGAAGAGAAGGTAAAATACCAATATGACACAGGTGAGGATAGAAAGAAAAGTGCAAGGGGAGCACGTGACTCCATACTTCTCATTACTAAAGGATTACAAATGCTCATATAGTCAATTGTGGGAATATTGCCTTTAATTAATCAATCATGAGCAGAGGAAACACATTATTAATATACAGGATTTATATCGCGCCAACAGTTTGCTCAGCGCTTTACAAAATGAACACAGAAAAAGGAATTTGCTTTTCACATGGTTGGCTTTTTTTTTTAAATGAATTTATTGTGTGAACATTTCCAGCCTCTTTAATCAATCAGCCCAACAGTGTATATGATGTGTTGCAGCTGTAAATAGCTACATACAGATCTGAACTGTAATGCAAGAGGCATTGGGATTGATTTATTAAAGGCTGTTCACTTTGCAAGAGAATTTTCACTTAGCCTAAAGGCTGTTCACTTTTTTAGGAGACTTTTCACTTAGCCTAAAGGCTGTTCACTTTTTTAGGAGAATTTTCATTTAGTCTAAAGGCTGTTCACTTTTTTCAGGAGAATTTTCACTTAGCCTAAAGGCTGTTCACTTTTTTTTAGGAGACTTTTCACTTAGCCTAAAGGCTGTTCACGTTTTTAGGAGACTTTCACTTAGCTTAAAGGCTGTTCACTTTTTTAGGAGAATTTTCATTTAGCCTAAAGGCTGTTCACTTTTTTAGGAGAATTTTCACTTAGCCTAAAGGCTGTTCACGTTTTTAGGAGACTTTTCACTTAGTCTAAAGGCTGTTCACGTTTTTAGGAGAATTTTCACTTAGCTTAAAGGCTGTTCACGTTTTTAGGAGACTTTTCACTTAGCCTAATGGCTGTTCACTTTTCAGAAGAATTTTCACTTAGTTTAAAGCAGAACTACACTGCATCTGGGCACCACAAACCAAAAACACTATTTTGTTCATTTTTATTATTCAAAGCAAGCTTTCCCATCCATCCATGTCTCCATGCTTTATTTTGCTGAGAAATCATTTTGAAAAACACCCCTAGCATTTTTGGCCAGTGCCATCTTGAGTAAGGGAATGATCCATGTAGCATTTACTTTCTGGAATCCATCTGCCCTTAGCTCAGGCATGCAGGCAGGAGGGTGTGCTTAGTTGATAAAACCTATCCTCTCCTCCTGAAGACTCCTGGGATGTATGACATCACTTGTCTGGGCCAGAAATCAGAAAGTAACTGAAGAAATGTAAAAAAAAAAAGTTTAAAACAAATATATACTTTTCTATCTGTTTACTAATGGTAACAGCATACAGGTTAAAGATAGTCAATGTTGACTGAGGGCCAGTTCACGCTACAAAAATGCACTTTGGATGCATTTGGGATACGTTTTTGCTCACAGTTCACACCACACGCAATTCCAGTGCAGTTTTGATGCAGTTTGCCATGTTCCAGTATGGTTCTGTGCAGAAAAAAAATGCAGCGTGTTCTACTTTTTTTCTGTATCGGAAACTAACTGGAACTGACTGCACCAGTGTGAACCAGGGCCATTGGAATACATGGAAAACACTGTGCATGCATTTTTGATGCAGAAAAAAGCGTACTGGACTGCATCTAGTGTGTACTGGCCCTGAGAGAGTGAAGTTCTTGATGTTCTGCTTTAAATGAGTTGAAGTTCTGTTGACTTTCATCATCCTATCACATGAAAGCAAAAAATATGATTTATCTATCCTTGCATATGATTGGGCATTCTTTACAAAGTGGATTTTCACGACATTGACTAACCCTAGGTTCACACCTATGCAGTTTGCGTTTGATCTGTTTCTGCATTGTTTTGCTTTTTTTGCACTTGCGTTTTTGCCACGTTTTTTATGTGTTTTACATTTTTAAAAAAATGTTCTTGTTGCTAGGAAGATTTAAAATGCAAAATTCAGCAAAAACGCAGCAAAAATTCACTTTTTTTGCAACTTTTGCATACATCCTTTTTTGCAACTTTTCCATTGAAGTCTATAGAATCAAAAATGCAACTTTTTACGTTAAAAAAAAGCCCCTGACCCTTTCCAAAAAACACACTGGGTGAAAACGTTGAGATGGGGACGTATCCCATAGGAAATCATGTTAAATGGACTGTAGTGCGTTTCTGCAAAACGCTTAGGTGTGAACCTAGGGCAAAGGCTGGTCATACATTAAACAATTTTCTGTGCAATTTCTGTATCATTTCCTTTAGATTTCCCTTCAACTATTTAGCGCAAGGGCCTGCCTAAATGGAAGCAATTGAAAGTGTTGTTTAGGTTTGACCTCATATTGTATGCTTTTTGGTAAATCTAAAGGAAAATTGTGCAAGAAAATTGTATAATGTATGGGCAGCCTAAGAGAAAATTGTCCCTACAAAGTGAACAAGCTTTAGTAAAGCCAAGGCCATATTTTTGAAGTGTAATTGGAAGTTATGATCTCACTTGTCTTCCTGTACTAGAGGTGCTATTCAAGAATCCAGCAGACAGCATGGGATGATAAGAGCCTGAAAGAGCTGATTACATAAAACAACCAGCTAAATTTCGTTTAATAACAAATGTAAAAAAAAAACCAATGTAACAGATATTGTGAGTTTGAAACGATATTTCCAAGTGCAATCCTGAATGTAGAAAAAGAATGGTGATGCCTGGAAGTTTGACAGTGAGCTCTCCTTGTAGGGAAGCAAGGCTTGGTTGTGTAAGCTGTGCCTGCAGCTGTATTACAAATGTGATTTATGTCCAGGTCAGACGTTCTAATGTATACAGCTCCATAAAGTACACACCGGATGATCAGAGATGCGACAAACTGTTACACAGCCACAGACTTTTGATTTATAGATTCTGTTCCTAAAGTGTTTGGAGATTGCATGATATCCGAAATTAATTCTAGGAACGATTAGATTTTATTATTCTCTAATCCCAGTCGTAAAATGTGATACTCTCCATTGATTTGTATTTATTTCGTTTTTTTTTCTTCTCCCCAGCAAGTCATTATAGGCAGACTAATTAAGAGAGCTGTAATAAAAGTTGTAAATTCTTTCACTGGCCCTCTCTCCAGCCCACCTCTCCATAGGACAACCTGATGGTGTAGGTGCAGCAAGCTGGGCTGTGTCAGTGGGGTTCATTAGCTGCTGAAAGCTCTGGAGAGCAAATTAACTTACTATATTTTATGTTGATTTTAGGACAAAACTCTTGCTTTGAAAAGCCACATGGTTTCTTTGTAGTTATATGAGCTGGTTATTTAGTCTCAGTTTCCATTTAAAAAAAAAAAAAACTCAGTTAAGACTTGTTTGCCCAAAGGGCTTGCTTTGTGATGTGCTGGGAGACAGCCATTATCTTGCAGGGGTAAAAAGGCAGAGACTACAATAATGTATGGGATTCGTGCTTCAATCAAAGGACTTCTGAACTCAGCATCCTCTTTTTTTTTAAGTTTGTGTATTTTTTTTTTTTTTGAAAGTGGCATTTTTTGACAGATGCCTTTTAATTGACGAATCCTCGTTTCCATTCAGATCTAGTAAATACATATCAGTTAAGGAAGGATGCGATGTGTTATTATAGTAAATTGGATTTTTCTATGGAGCTTTGAGGGGTTTAGTTTATTGCGCAACCTTATAGAACGCTGTGTTTTTTTTTACAGGACTGTGAAATGTCATAAAACTTTGATTTATTTCTTCTTAGATCGTTATAAGACTGCATCAAATGTTGAGATTGTTTTCATAGGACACTGAAATGTCATAGAATGTTGAGTTTTTAATAGAAAGTTAACAAGTGTCATATCGTTTTGTTTTGATTTTGTTTCCTTTCTCTTTTTTATGTTTTTGTAGAACGTTGTGAACCTTCACTGGCTGTTGAGGATGTTGATTTGTTTTTTTTGTTTTTTTTTATTAGAACAATATTATGAAATGTAGTAAAACTTTGATTTTTTTTAATAGAACCACGTGAGATGTAATTATTATACATGATTTATTATAAAGGATTTAAAAGAATAATAGAACTTTGATTTTTTTTAATAGAACCACGTGAGTTGTAATTATTATACCAGATTTATTATACAGGATTTAAAAGAATAATAGAATTTAGATTTTTTTTTTAATAGAACCACGTGAAATGTAATTATTATACAGGATTTAAAAGAATAATAGAATTTTGATTTTTTTTTTAATGGAACCACGTGAGATGTACTTATTATACAGGATTTAGAAAAATAATAGAATTTTTTTTTTTTTTAATAGAACCACGTGAGATGTAATTATTATACAGGATTTAAAAGAATAATAGAACTTTGATTTTTTTTAATAGAACCAAGTGAGATATTATTATACATGATTTAAAAGAATTTTAAGATTATACAGAATTTAAAAGAATAATAGAACTTAGATTTTTTTTTAATAGAACCACGTGAGATGTAATTATTATACAGGATTTAGAAGAATTTAAAGATTATACAGAATTTAAAAGAATAATAGAATTAATTTTTTTTTAATAGAACCACGTGAGATGTAATTATTATACAGGATTTAGAAGAATAATAGAACTTTGATTTTTTTTCTTTACTGCATTCATGTGAGATGTAATAGGACGCTGGGTTTTTGTTTTTTTTATATGGAACCTTGTGAGATGTAATAGGCCTTTTTTTGTTTGTTTTTTCTTTTGTTTTGTTTTTATGTAACACGTGAAATATATCAGAAACGTTTATAAGTACTTTGATTTTCACAGAAATATTCTGAATTGTTATTGGGCAGTGATAACTTTATGAAAAGTCGCAGAACATTAAAATCGTTAAGAAACGTCCTAGTAGGATGAATAGCTTTTTCATATTATAAGCACAGAATGTTAGGAAACGCCTTTTTTTATATAACGCTTTGAAACGATTGTTCCTAGAACGTTCTGAAACGTCTTGGAACATTTTTTTTTCTCAAAAAGTTATGCAACTTCATAGAGGTATTAGATATTTTGATAGAAGGTTATGAAATGTCATAGGGCTTAGGTGTTTTCCTAGAACGTTTCATGAGGTCATATAAGTTGGTTTCATAGAACTTTGTGAAACGCCATAAAACAAAGTGTTTTTTTAAGAAGATCATGAAACTTTTGATTTTTTTTTATACAAAGTTACAAAACGTCATGAGCCATATTGATTTTTTTTAGGTCATACAATGTAGAAGTTTACATAGAATGTTATATATTGTCATAGAACTCCTGCATCGCTTTATAGAACGTTATAAAACTTCATAAATCTTTTTAATTTTTTTTTACATTTTTTTACTTGTTAGGCAGATTTAAAACGCAAAATGCAGCAATAATGCATTAAAAATGCAGCAAAATCAAACATGTTTGTCTGCAGCATTTCCATTGAAGTCTATAGAACCAAAAATGCAACTTTTTGCATTTAAAAAAGTCCCTGAGCCTTTCCAAAAAATGCACCGGGTGAAAATGTGGAGATATGAATGTGTCCCATAGGAAATCATGTTAAATGGACTGTAGTGTGTTTCTGCAAAATGCAAAACATTGCAGAAAACGCTTAGTTGTGAACATAGGGTAAGGTGTGTTTTTTCAGCTGCTTTTCTCCTGCCAGGAAAAAATCATTTAAATTGTTACTAAACCCACAACAGTAAAATCAGTCTGTATATGCAGTAAAGCATGCTGGTTATACTCACTGTAGAACCTAAGGGGTTAATCCTCTGCATTATGTAAAAAGGCTGTTTGGTTCTGTTTTCTCTGCCCCTCCTCTTGTTCAAATGTCCACCTGATAAAACAGACTGAACCTGTAGTCACATGCACATGCTCAGTTTAGTGTGTATTGCTAAAGAGGTTTTTTGTTTTTCTTGGGAGAGTGCATGTGATCAACACAGGACCAATCAGCACTGTCCAGACAGAGGGTCAGAGGTTTTGAAACCTCCTAGAGCAGAAAAAAACTCCTCCTATAAGCTTTAACCAGTGCTCTGCTGAAGTCACAAGACTGCTCTAACTGTTGATGAGAAAAGGTATTTAGCAGTTTATATTTACTAAAATAATTGCATTTCCATGTTCTGTGTACTGTGGGAGACCAGATATAGTGAATGCAGGGTCCTGGGTTTAGTAACACTTTAAGAAAGTGCCAATGTTCATGGACCCCTAGATGTTTTCATAGAACATTACATAATATCATAGAACTGTAGATTGGTTCATAAAATGTTGTGAAACATTCTAAAAATGTGAGATTATCATAATTCATTATCAAACAACATAAAACTATTAGATTTTGTCATCCAATGTTATGAAATCTCATAGAACTATTAGATATTTTCTTGGAAGTTTTAATGTAAAACTAATAGGCTGCATTTACATTTTGCGCATCAGAACACACACATTCTTACCTGTCTTACATTTTTACGTCATCTGCATAGGGCAGCCCATTGATTTCAGTGGGCTGCCCTACAAGTGACAAATGCAGAAATGTAGCTCATGTACTTTTTTTGAGCGTTCAGCTTTGTGCAATTTTTAACCACGTGTTTTGCAGCATTTGCTGCATGCTTTACTGCTCAACAAACGTGTGTCTTTTTTGCCATGTTTGTGGTGCCATTAACAATGAAAGACAATACAAACGCAAAAAGTGTTTCCTCGTGTTTTGTACACTAGCTCGAAATCTTGTGCTTTTTACCCGCTTTTAGGGCCCATTCACATTACAAACTGCACATCTACTACACTTTTGATGCATGTTTTTATGCGCACTTACATGCAGTTGATGTGTGTTTGCATGCAGTTGACACGTTTTTTATCTGCTTTTGTCCTGTGAGGTCACTTTTTTCTTCTTTCTTTCTTTGGGCTTCTATGTGCACTATGATGCATTGCAGTGTGTTTGTGTGCATTTACATGTATTTGCGTGCATTTTTGCTCATTTGTATTGCGGAAAAAAACAGCATACTCTACTTTTTTTACTGCACTGCAGTGGTGTGAACTATGCCCATAGGATAGCCTGGATTTTGGACTGTCTATGCAGTTGGAGTGCAGTCAAGAAAGCATCCAACTGCATCTGGTGTGAAAGGGCCCTTACAAAACGCTAAAGTATGAATGCGGCTTCATATGTTTTCATAAAACCTTATATGATGTCATAGAACAAATAGAACTGCTAGATGGTTTCATAGAATGTTATGAAATGTCGTGGAATTATTAGATGGACATCATAGAGTATTGAACTTTTTTTGTTTGCAAACCAACAAACCATTGAGTTTTCTTCCTAGAATGAGCTTGGAATATCTGGTGTTGCTTTGGAGAATGTGCTCCTAGACTCTCGGCCACCACCACCCTTAAGCCAAAGCCTCACTTTAACTCCTTGATTGTGATTTGATGTGTCACAGGCTGTGACCTTGTCCTGGACCTTCTGAGTTTTGCTTAGCATCAAGCCACTGATTGGACTATTTGAACTCATGATCTAATTGAGTGTTCATGTCATAACATATCAAATATTGTCTAGTCTTCCGTGATGAAGGGGGGACCAGCCTATGGCACGTCCCCAAGAACTTCAAGAGGACTTCGGCTGCTGTGATGTCCTGGCTTCTTACTGCCCACCTCCCAGCTAATTGGTGAGGCCAGGATGCCTCCTTCCTGGATGGGGAGCTTCACAGGGAGAGGTGGCTGTCAATCCGTTTGTAGACAGATTAGCCTCCAAAAAAAATGACTCAATTAGATAGGTTTCTTTTTTCAGGATGAGATAAAAGCCCCCTTGCATTATTTGATGGCCTCAATGAGCATTCTTTTGGCTATGGATGGAAATGGGTCAGTTGCATGTGAAAGATATATGAACATAAACATTGTATCTGCTGCATGATTTGTGTATTCTATCTTCATGAGTCTTGTCATTGGCTTTGCATTACAGTTTAACATGTATGTATATTTTACTGAATTGTGTTTATTATTGCATGGTTGTCAAGTGCCCTTCTTTCTGCAAGACAGATTCTTCATTTTGCAAATTGTCTCCTGTCCCATATGTCCCACCGAATGTGTTGTCAGGAAGGAGATAAACATAAGTTACATATGCAAGGACACCACTATTATTTTCTATTGTAGTTAGGCATCCTTACAATTTTCCTGAGAATATTTGCAACTATATGTTATCATGTAGGCAAAGTTAGCAGATGCCTAAAGAAAGAGTTGTATGCAGAGGTCATGGCAATTTTAGCTCAATTGAACATTAATGCTGTTATTATAGGTGTGACCCACCATTAAAGTGGAACTATGGCCTCCCATTGGAAAAAACTATTTGCTACAGCGCTTAATTATACAACTGCTTTCTCTTAAGCTGGCCATAGATGTTTCAAATTTTGGCCAGTTCAACAGGGACTGGCCGAGATATGAACCATGTATGAACAGGTTGAATGTACCCAAGTTGAGCGATCTATCAACTTGGGTACAACCAGCCTGTCCAATTTTACATGCCATTATTGCTAGCAAGGGAATCTACTAGGGGGAATCAAGCAGTTTTCTTTCCTGCAACCAACTTTAGTGCCACTTTAGTCCCACTGCAAAGCCCCCAAAATACTTATTAAGCCAGTCAGTAAAGTCTACCTAATTCAATTTCCTGTGATGGGGTGCCAACAATTCTGCAATTCTCCTAAATTCATAGTATAGTTGTCACTCTCATGTAAACCTTGCCTTGGTGGCACTACTTTGTGATTAAAACGGTTGCAGGGGGCATGGCTATCAGCATTGTCACTGTGTCTGGGAAGGGGGGCATGTGAGAGTCAAATCCAGGTGGATTTGGCTCAGTCAGGGAAGTCAAAGGAAGTTTTGTATTTACTTTGTGAGGCCTGTGCTTTTATTATGATTATTATTATTATTATTATAAAGGATTTATATAGCTCCAACAGTTTGCTCAGCACTTTACAATATAACGGGAGACAATACAGCAACGATACAGTTCAATACAAGAGGGTTAGGAGGGCCCTGCTTCTTGGAGCTTACAATTTAGAGGACAAGAAGGTTAGGAGGGCCTGCTTCTTGGATCTTACAATCTAAGAGGACAAGAGGGTTAGGAGGGACCTGCTTCTTGGAGCTTACAATTTAGAGGACAAGAAGGTTAGGAGGGCCCTGCTTCTTGGAGCTTACAATTTAGAGGACAAGAAGGTTAGGAGGGCCTGCTTCTTGGAGCTTACAATCTAAGAGGACAAGAGGGTTAGGAGGGCCCTGCTTCTTGGAGCTTACAATCTAAGAGGACAAGAGGGTTAGGAGGGCCCTGCTTCTTGGATCTTACAATTTAGAGGACA
This sequence comes from Staurois parvus, assembly GCF_062004578.1. Taxonomy (NCBI): domain Eukaryota; kingdom Metazoa; phylum Chordata; class Amphibia; order Anura; family Ranidae; genus Staurois; species Staurois parvus. The sequence continues at coordinate 5,588,357 of NW_028317848.1, forward strand.
GGAAGGTTAGGAGGGCCTGCTTCTTGGATCTTACAATCTAAGAGGACAAGAGGGTTAGGAGGGCCTGTTTCTTGGAGCTTACAATTTAGAGGACAAGAAGGTTAGGAGGGCCCTGCTTCTTGGAGCTTACAATCTAAGAGGACAAGAGGGTTAGGAGGGACCTGCTTCTTGGAGCTTACAATTTAGAGGACAAGAAGGTTAGGAGGGCCCTGCTTCTTGGAGCTTACAATTTAGAGGACAAGAAGGTTAGGAGGGCCTGCTTCTTGGAGCTTACAATCTAAGAAGACAAGAGGGTTAGGAGGGCCCTGCTTCTTGGAGCTTACAATCTAAGAGGACAAGAGGGTTAGGAGGGCCCTGCTTCTTGGATCTTACAATTTAGAGGACAAGAAGGTTAGGAGGGCCCTGCTTCTTGGAGCTTACAATCTAAGAGGACAAGAGGGTTAGGAGGGCCCTGCTTCTTGGAGCTTACAATCTAAGAGGACAAGAGGGCTAGGAGGGCCCTGCTATTAATTGCACATTAATATTACTGAAAAACCTAACACCAGAATGTGCAGCTGGGTGCTATCATTTAAATGTATCTAAAGCCAAATGTTTTTTGTAGTTTTGGATAGAGTAAGGGAAGGGTTTTATTGCTTCATGTTTACCCACTAGGGAGATTTGCCCTCTTTGTTTTCACTAGTGACCATTGACACCAGCACTGAAAGTGGAGGAAATGCCAAACTTTTGAGTTGTCTCCAAAACAGGAATAGAGGGAAATTTTTTAATAGGGGCAACTGTTTAATAGGGGATTTCCTTCACTTTAGAGAGGGAAATTTTCTCACTTTATTTTGTGTTACTGGACAGGAAGTGAAGGGATATTTTCTCAACAAGACATAGATGGCAAAATAAAACCTCAACAGGCGTTTCAACAATTCCATACTCTATATGAAAAATAAAAAATGACTTAGCACTAGATATAATTCACGAAGGAGCAAGGGAAGAGCATGCAGAGAATAGCTGGATACAATTTAAAGGAGATTCTCACGACTACTTTCAGTAGATCATGAAATCCATATTTTAGTTGGATTATCAAGTGTCTAGAGGTGGGCAGACAAGAGAAGTAAAAGGCAAAATGACAACATTGTAAATGTGTTTTGGTTTTGCCTTAGCTGGTGACGACCAAGAGCGCCTTATGGAAAACACAACCATACGTAAAGGAACTGGCCAATGATCATTGACAGTGTTTATAGGCACCTTGAGATTAGAGTAGGTACACACATCTTGATTGATGTCAAGGAAAAAAATAGATTGACAGATTGACCAGGTTGGACCTTCACAATCAGTTGATAGTGTTCTTCCAAGAAAAGGGAAACATCAGGTGTGTCTATTCGAGGCATAGACACTTGGGCTGCTGCAATGCTTATGCAGCTATAACAAATATGAACTTCAGAGGGGGTGTGCATGATGTGTTGTTACTGGGACATATTCAATTTTATTTATAATAGAGGTAGTAGGCTAGAAAATTGGTGACCATTCGTTTCCCTGAAATCCGTTACAAAAAATTGGTACTATCCTTTTAATGTGCATGTGATTTTCTCATCAAAAGAATTGAAAGCAAGAACTCAAGTAGCATGTAACTCTTGTTTACTTCAATGAAAAAGGGGGCCCTATACTTTGATTTGTGTCCATCCATAGCAAGCTTTAAAAGAAGGGGTATGGCGATTGTTTCCAGCCCTGAAAATGTCTGAAAAAAGAAAACAGAAACATAGAAGAGTGAGGGCAGAAAAAAGACCAAGTGATCCACTGAGTCTGCCTATTTTTTTATGCACATGTTTTTGGTGTTTTTTTTTTACTTTTTTTGTCTGGGAATTAGATCAGTGTTTGTCCCAGGCATGTTTAAATCCACTTACTGTTGACCTACTCACTACCTCTGCTGGAAGTCTGTACCAAGTATCAACTACTCTTTTTGTTAAAGTGTTACTAAACCTAGTACCCTGCATTCACTATATCTGGTCTCCCACACTATGCAGAAAATGAAAAATACTTTATTTAGTAAGTATAAACTGCCAAATACCTTTACTCATCAGTAGTATATAATAGTCTTGTGACTTCTATCAGTGTTCAGCTGAGCACTGATTAAAGCTTGTAGGAGGAGTGTTTATTCTTCCCTGTGAGGCTGCAGGACCCCTTACCTTTGTCTGGACAGTGCTGATTGGCCATGTGCTGATCACATGCACTCTCCCAAAAAGAAAAAAACTCTAGTAATACACACCAAACTGAGCATGTGCAGCTTGCCCCCAAGGCTCTGTTCTATAGGCAGATGGATTGGGGACAGTAGAAAAAGGGGAGGATCAGAAAAGACAGGATCAAACATCCTTTTTACACAGTGCAGAGGATATTAACCCCTTAGGTTCGACAGTATAACAAGCATGCTTTACTGCATATACAGACTGCTTTTACTGTTGTGGGTTTAGTAACACTTTAATACCTTTTGGCCATTATATCAACATGAAGAGTCATTAGATCGAATGACTCCTATGAGATGGTTGTCTTTAGGGTTGTGGATTCTCCACCATATCTAACAATTGATGACAAACATTGTCATGCTATGTAAATGGAGAAATAGAAAAAGGGCGCACCGACCTAGTGCATTATCGTTGGCTCTGAGGAAGAGGCTGTGTCCTCGAAACGCGTCATCCAGGGCTCCATCGTATGGACACAGATGTTGTTTGGATCATACATCTTGTTCAGTTTGACATGCCTGTGTTTGTTTGTCTATTGTAAGTATGATACTTACTTTGTTTCTTCAATAAATATTTTAAACGATAATGCACTAGGTCAGTGTGCCCTTTTTCTGTTTCTCCATTTGCATTTAGTGTATTTGGACCATCCCGGTCTGTTGAGGGCAGCAAGCAGTGCATATTCCAGAAAATTCCAGAACATTCCTTTTGGGTCTGCTGGGTCCTTTCCTGGCGCAGGAGAAAAGTGTTTGTTGTGTTGAATTAAACATTGTCATTCAAAAGTATCCTTTGGATTGTTTTAGGATGGATACATCTGGATGTTGATGTCTGGGTGAAAATGGTTCAAGTCCTATTACCTTTTCCTTTGCAGAGTGGTGTGAGTTGTGTCCTTCTTGCACCAGGCGATGCAGCCTTTAACACTGGCCTTGGACACAAGCAGCTTCTGAATGGCAGCTTCATATATTCCAGCCAATAATTGTGGCCCACAGGAGTGGTTTATGTTTGGACTAATTTTGGAGGCTTTTAACACGTAGTTTATAAGGAGACTGATATTTTGCCCAACTATTGCAAAGCGAAAGATTCTCTTAAAAGAACAACACCCCACACCATTGCATTTTTCGCTCACCTTCGCTGTGCTCAATCACCACTCTGCCTCTCTGGTGGAACCAATAAAAAATATGCTAGGTATAGTTGCAATATATTGTAAAAAAAAGTGGCAACCACCCCAAACTATAACTGGACTTTGCAGCAAGGTGCACGTGGAAAGGCAATGCACAATTTCAATGCCTGCCAAATAACTGACTTGACCCTGTTTAAAGTGTTACTAACCCCAGGACCCTGCATCCACTATTTCTGGTCTCCCGCAGTACACAGAACTTGGAAATGCAATTATTTTAGTAAATATAAACTGCTAAATACCTTTTCTCATCAGAAGTTAGAGCAGTCTTGTGACTTCTATCAGTGTCCAGCCCAGCACTAGCTAAAGCTTGTAGGAGGAGTTTTCTTTCTGCTCTAGGAGGATGCAAAAACCCCTGACCTCTGTCTGACCAGTGCTGCTTGGTCCTGTGCTGATCACATGCACTCTTCCAAGGAAAAAAAAAATCCTCTCTAGCAATACACACTAAACTAAGCATGTGCAAAATGCCTACAGTTCAGTCTGTCTTTTCAGGAGATAGGAGGTGGTTGTTTGAAAAAGGGGAGGAACAGAGAGGAAAGGATCAAATGGCCTTTTTACACAATGCAGAGGATTAACCCCTTAGGTTCCACAGTGAGTATAAAAAGCATGCTTTACTGCATATACAGACTGATTTTACTGTTGTGGGTTTAGCAACACTTTAACGCTTTTGTTTGCACACATTTACAAATACTGTATATGTATAAGCTGCAGTGCCCACACCAAGGGACTTGTGGTCTTAACTCTAAATTCCCAGAGCCTCCATAGTAGGAGCACATATAAGAATGGATAGATTGCAGGCAGGTATGTCTGGAGGGAAGTTGCAATATATAAAAAATTTTTGTTTTGGTTTTAATATCACTTTAAGTGTCCCTATTGGTGAATTTCAACTTGCAACCACTGTCCTTCTTTGCCAGTGTATTCTGTCCATGTTTGTATATGCCGTCATTTTTGAGGATGTTACGTTTGACAGATTACTGTGCAATTCTTTTATCTGGGTAACTATTAGAACTCTTTGGAACTATGTTGCATAATGTTGCCTTGAGAACTATCATGTTAAACCGCTAAACAAAACACTAATTTGTAACTGATCTGACATGGCTGATATTTGGAGTTTTGTTAGTAATTGTGATTTCATTAATTAAAAGTAGTAATTCCTTTTCATGTGGTGTTATTTTATATGCCCCCTGGAGGTATTCTGAAAAACAGCCTTAGTGGGTCCAATATCCTATGGTGGATTCAATGCCAAGGATTTGATTACTGCAGAATTCACACATAGAGATAGGAAACCTAAGACTGTCCTAATGCTGCTTTGTGGGCTATCCTGAGAAAGCACACTGGGACTGGCAAGGGGAGCTGTTGGTCATTACAGCTAGGACATCCAGTAGGATTGACAAGAAAAGGAAAATGAGACTGGTTCATATTAAAGGCAAAGATGTCTTGTAAGCAAATAAAGTTAGCTACTCTGCCCCTAGGTGGCTTTGTTCCAGAATAGTGTCTGGTTCCAGAAAACAGTGTCATCAGGTGCTAGGTTCCTTTTAGGTAGAGCCCTCCTGTAGTGATGTCATTGGTGAGTCAGTGCCCACATATAAGCCAGTTTGGGAGGAGTCATACTGCAATTGTGGCATGGGAGACAGAGACCGTTAGGCAGATGTAGCCAGCAAGTGGAGGCCCTGGACAGGGCTGGAGGCTGAAGAGTGGTAGACCTGCACCCAGAAGAGCCAGCTGTAAACCTCCTAACCCTCCTGGAGGTGGGGGCTAGGGAAGGTTGCAAAATACACTTTAGGCCTGAAGGACCTGGGAGAGGTGTACTCAAGTAAGAGGTTGCTGAAGTGATCCCATCCCAGTGAGAATACCGTCAAGGACCAGTGAGCGGATACAGACAGCCTAAGGTGAACCAGGACCCTCTGAGTGAGTACTAATGACCCCGGGTGGAGAGAGACTGAACAGAGAAGATGGCTTACTAAATGTGATGTGTGATGCTTTCACATGTGACTGCTGTGAACCTTCCACTATATATGATTGATAATGTACTGCCAAGTGACCCTAAATAATTTGTTGATGTGATGTGACTGTAATTGCCATCTTTCAAGCAACATCAGTAAAACTGCAACCCTATCTTTTGTGTGGACATTCCTACTTTTGGGATATAAAGGTTAATGGCCCTGAATGTTGTGAGGAGGCCTCTGGCATGAAGAGGGGCACAAGATGGCAGAAAGTTATAGCTTCAAGCAGATGCGATGTTGTTCTGGTAGGAGAAGAAGCTGAGCAGGGATTTGTGTTCTTGGCGCCAATTCTAGCCATTCCAAGCCCCCCTTTACAGTCAAGATCTGCCGACCAAAAGCTTTCAAAAAAGATCTTTTATAAACTTGCACAATCATTTTTCCTTGGAAATGCTGCAGCTTGTGAAAACACCATTGATCATTGGTAAAAATACACTGTCTGGACTTCAGATAATGGGCAGTCGGTGTTAGAAAGAAATACATAAAGAAATGGGTGTTCTAAGGTGACCCATCAATATCTACGTACATATGAAAAGCCAACTCTACACACGTGGATTCAGTATAAAAAATCTTGCTAACAATTTTATTGAACATACATTAAAAACACATGTGTGCACAACTCATAAATAAAAAGAACAAACTGTTCATGATATAAATTTACACTTGTAGTTTGTTTTAGTTCACGCGTTTCGTGTTGGCTACTACTTCTTCAAAACATTAAACTCAAGTATAACAGACATCCTTTACATATTAAACAATATAGATTGTGCCAGGGTGCAATCTATCCATCAGGGCTTCGGGGAGGGATAAAAAAAGGGACCTTTGATGCCACACATGCGCAAGCATACTGGTTATAGCTTCAAGCAGATGGGATGTTCTGGTAGGAGAAGAAGCTGAGCAGGGATTTGTGCTCTTGGCGCCAAGTCTAGCCATTCCAAGCCCCCCTTTACAGTCTAGCCAGGGATATGCTATGGCGGTCACAAGATCTGCCGACCAAAAGCTTTCAAAAAAGATCTTTCATAAACTTGCACGATCACTTTTCCTCGAAAATGCTGTAGCTTGTGAAAACACCAATGATCATTAGTAAAAATACACTGTTTGGACTGCAGATAATGGGCACTGGGTATTAGAAAGAAAGACTCATCAATATCTATGTACATATGAAAAGAAAACTCCACACACATAGATTCAGTATAAAAAATCTTACTAGCAATTTTTTTGAACATACATTAAAAACACGTGTACACAACTCATATATTAAATGAATAAACTGTTCATGATGTAAAGTTACACTTGTAGTATGTTTTAGTTGACGCTTTTCACGGTGGCCACTGCTTCTTCAAAACATTAAACTCAAGTTTGACAGACATCCATTACATCTAAAAAAGCACAGTTGGGCAGCACAGTGGCTAAATGCCTGGCAGTATTAGGGTCGTTGGTTCAAATCCCAACCACGGCACCACCTGCCTGGAGTTTGCATGCTCTCCCTGTGCCTGCATGGGTTTCCACCAGGTACTCCGGTTTCCTCCCACACACCAAAGACATGCTGGTAGGTTAGTTGACTTCTGTCTAAATTGGCCCTAATATGTATGAATGTAAGTTAGGGACCTTAGATTGTACGCCCCTTGAGGGTTAGGGACTGATGTGAATGTATAATATATATGTAAAGCACTGTGTAAATTGACAGTGCTTTATAAGTACCTAAAATAATAAATAATGAAAACAATATAGATTGTGCCAGGGTGCAATCATATGCATCGGGGCGGCAAGGAGGCATAAAAAAGGGACCTTTGATGCCAAACATGCACAAGCGTACTGGTCAGTTGAGCTGAGAGCTACACTGTGACTGAGGGGCCAGTTTGAAGTACAATCAAGGAACAAATATCTTTCCCTAATACCAGATTTCATCTTTGTACATAAGTGTCTGGTCTGTGTTCCATCTAATTTCTCCCCTTCTTTGTATGATGGGAGGAAATGTGCCGTGATGCTATCTTTTGGGGGACATTGCCATCTTTTGGATGCTTGACCTAAGCTACATTTCATGTTGGGTCCTTTAGGATTGGAGAACCTGGCCTATCTCCTTTTAATCAAAGGTCCCTTTTTGATGCCCCTATGGATACGATTGCACCCTGGCACAATCTATATTGTTTTAGATGTAAAGGATGTCTGTCATACTTGAGTTTAATGTTTTGAAGAAGCAGTAGCCACTACGAAACGCATCAACTAAAACAAACAACAAGTGTAACTTTACATCATGAACAGTTTATTCTTTTTATTTATGAGTTGTGTACAAATGTGTTTTTAATGTATGTTCAATAAAATTGTTAGTAAGATATTTTATACTGAATCTATATGTGTGAAGTTGGCTTTTCATATGTACGTAGATATCGATGGGTCACCCTGGAACACCCATTTCTTTATGTATTTCTATTTGTTTTGTGTGAGTTGGTGACCCCCTGATATAATCGTACTGTATATGTTTCATCCCACTGCTGTTTTGACAGCCTCACCTTTCATGCTTTCAGGGCAGTGGGTGTTGTTTGTTCAAGTTAAGGCAGTATGGGTGTCTGCTGAGCACATAAACATCCCTGCATGGTCAAAATAACCCTTTGTAAGAAGATCTTTTTACAGAAATATATTTTGGTAACTGTATTTTCTGAGAGGAGTAAAACATTGAATGAGCATGGCAGCCAGGCAAGCAGTATTTTCAGAAAACCATTGAGAAGTAGTTTTCACTGTCAGTCGAATCAATATGGACAGGGGAACATTGTAGCCTGTTGATAAATGTGCCTCAAAATGTTATAGTAACACTTTTTTATATATTGCTGGGGATGGACGGTGGAAATAATAGTGACATTATGCCAAAATGTCAGTCAATCACACGTTTTCATCCACACCCTGATGGAGCCCTTGTTCTCCATGCTGATTTATTTGGGAGATAAGTATGACTTTGCTCTGGTTAGTTTCTTTTACATGTTAGATTTAATGAGATCATTTTAGGGAATATTTAAGTGCTGTTTTGCTTGTCTCCAAGCATTTAAAAAGGGGGAGGAAAACATGTTTGTACACCAGTTTGCTTTTCTTGTTATGGTCGCAAGATCAGACAGGACTTTAGCTTATTGTAAGAAAATTACTGTTGGCACATGAAGTAACTCATTAAAACGCAGATGGTGCTTGCTTGCTAGCCCCGACCCCCAGCAATGGAACTTCAGAGCAAAGCAGGACAATTAGGGGCTGCAAGGAGAAGGGGCGTGTAGGCTCAAGGGGAGCAATCTGACCATGTGACAGCCTGGACCTGGGGGGGCCCATATGACATCCAATGCAGATAATATTCCACAGCCTTCCTGATAATGGTTGAAAGAGAAAAATGTGACTAGTGAGTATACCAAACTAGCCATAGTTATTAAGAAATCTGAGATAACAGGCACATGTAAACTGCTTTTACAGCAAAATATAATGATGATGACTAATATACCCAAAAGTGATTTTCTCAGAAAAGAATGACAAAAAATTATAATATTATTATTGTTATTTTTATATTGTTTTTTTATTATTATTATTATTATTATTATTATTTTATTGTTTTTATTATTATTATTATTATTATTATTTTATTGTTTTTATTATTACTACTACAAACATTATGGACTAGACTCTCAAAACTTTAGTTGAAATTATTGTAGTATTAGGCTAGATCATTTAATTCTATAATATTTAAGTCATTTTTTTCCTTAGAAATAATAATAATCTATACAGCTAACAGGTCTGGCAGAGCCCCATCATACCATGTAGGTCGGTGTATGCTCTGCACAGAGAGGCAGGATGGATCAGCACACTGGACAGTCTTGTGGAAGTTTTGCCTATGGACTGTTGTGGTTGGCAGGAGGAAAAGTGAAATAAAAGCGATGAAGTATTTTAATGGGCGAGAAGGGAATTCTGTACTGTTAATTATCCAGCAACCTTGTATTCAATTTGTTTGAGGCTTTATAAAAATACTAATGCGGTCCAGACGGGTGAGGAGAAGGAGTGGCTAGGGGGCTGCATAGTTTCCAATACACTGATGAGCATACTGTACACTTTCACATTGTACTGTACACTGTCAGATCATACTGTATATTGTCAGATCATATTGTACACTATCAGATCATACTGTGTACTATCAGATCATACTGTACACTATCAGATCATACAGTACATTGTCAGATCATACTGTACACTATCAGATCATACAGTACATTGTAAGATCATGCTGTACACTGTCAGATCATACAGTACATTGTCAGATCATACTGTACACTATCATATCATGCTGTGCATTGTCAGATCATGCTGTACACTATCAGATCATACAGTACATTGTCAGATCATACTGTACACTATCAGATCATACAGTACATTGTCAGATCATACTGTACACTATCATATCATACAGTACATTGTCAGATCATACTGTACACTATCAGATCATACAGTACATTGTCAGATCATACTGTACACTATCATATCATGCTGTACATTGTCAGATCATACTGTACACTATCATATCATGCTGTACATTGTCAGATCATGCTGTACACTATCAGATCATACAGTACATTGTCAGATCATACTGTACACTGTCAGATCATACAGTACATTGTCAGATCATACTGTACAATATCATATCATGCTGTACATTGTCAGATCATGCTGTACACTATCAGATCATACAGTACATTGTCAGATCATACTGTACACTATAAGATCATACAGTACATTGTCAGATCATGCTGTACACTATCAGATCATACAGTACATTGTCAGATCATACTGTACACTATAAGATCATACAGTACATTGTCAGATCATGCTTTACACTATCAGATCATACAGTACATTGTCAGATCATACTGTACACTATCAGATCATACAGTACATTGTCAGATCATACTGTACACTATCATATCATGCTGTATATTGTCAAATCATACTGTACACTATCATATCATACTGTACACTATCAGATCATCCTGTACATAGTTAGATCATACTGTACACTATCATATCATACTGTACACTGTCAGATCATGCTGTACATTGTCAGATCATATTATAAACTATTAGATCATGCTGCACATTGTCAGATCATAGTATACGCTATCAGATCAAACTGCACATTGTCAGATCATAGTATAAACTATCAGATCAAACTGCAGATTGTCAGATCATACTATACACTGCTGTACGTTGTCAGATCATACTGTACATTTTTAGATGATGCTGTACATTGTCAGATCTTACTGTACACTATCAGATCATACTTTACACTATCAGACCATCATGCACAGTGTTAAATCTCTGCTCTGCAGCAGACTGACGCACATACTGTACACTGTCAGATCATACCGTATAATGTCAGATTTGTACATAAGGTGCAATGTCAGATCTGATCATAATGTACTCTTTTAGATCATACTGTACACTGTCAGATCTCTGCATTGGCTGGCAGAACATGGATGTACATACCTTACATTGTCAATTTATACTGTACACTGTTAGAACTGTACAAATGTACACAATCAGGTCATACTGTAAACTCCCAGATCACATGTCATACTGTCAGATCTGTACATACTGTACATTGTCAGATCATACTGTACACTGTCATATTATACATTACACTGTCAGATCTGTACAAGTTGTACACAATCCAATCATAATGCACACCAGTCATATCTCTGGGAGTGAGGAATGAAAACTGGGGCACTTGGGAATCTGTTGTACTTGATTGTCATGAATGAAGCCAAGTATGAGTGTAACAATTGTGAAGTTACACAGCTTTATGGATCACTTCCAGCAGGTATGAATTATCTTACCATGGGATTTTATTGGAGCATTGAAATAGAAACAATTGAGGAGAAGCTGAGCTAACGCTTATTTGCTTTAGAAAGTGACCTGTCCACAGGAGACTTTGACTGACAGATCTCAGGATCTTATTCCCCCAAGCCCCCCCCCCGCTTAATTGCCCTGGGGCTGTGGGTGCCAGAGGGGAGTAATCTGCCTCAGCTGATGGGGGGAGGGGGCAGCCTGCATGGAAGTCTAGTATTGGCAGCCAAGCTCTTTATGTAAAATATGTAAAATGCTATGCAAGATAGATGTATAAATATATATATATATATATATATATATACTGTAGACATATGTATAATTTATTTTTCTATTACATTTCTCTATTTTATAGTGAACAAATGCTAAGTAGATGACACCTTCAGAAATTTAGGTTTATAATTGCTAATTCCCAATATTAACAAAATAAAAACAAAGAAAACACAAAAAAAAATGTATAAATTATACTAACATACAATTGACACAGGCTCACCAAAATTGGACAATAGAAGATTGGAAAGACGTTTGAGTTTCCTCAGACCAGGCAACATCTTTCCAGTCTTCTATTGTCTAAATTTGGCGATCCTGTGTGAGTTGTAGCCTCTGTTTCCTGTTCTTAGCTGACAGGAGTGGCAAACGGTGTGGTCTTCTGCTGCTGTAGCCCATCTGCTCGAAGGTTCGATGTGTTCTGCATTCAGAGATGGTATTCTACATACCTTGGTTGTAACGAGTGGTTATTCGAGTTACTGCTGCCTTTCTATCATCTCAAACCAGTCTGCCCATTCTCCTCTGACATCAACCAGACATTTTCGTGTACACAAATGCTGCTCACTGGATATTTTCTCTTTTTCGTACCATTCTCTGTAAACCCTAGAAAAAACGTTGTACATGAAAATCCCAGTAGCTCAGCAGATTTTAAATACTCAGACCAGCTCATCTGGCACCAACAACCATTCCACATTCAGTGTCACTTAAATTCCCTGTATTCCTATTTCTGATGCTCAGTTTGAACTTCAGCAAGTTGTCTTCACCACGTCTAGATGTCTAAATGTATTGAGTTGCTGCCATGTAATTGGCTATTTAGCAATTTGTGTTAACAAGCAATTGAACAGGTGTACCTAATAAAGTGACCGGTGAGTGCATATCCTATGCTTTTCTTTTGCACACCAATGGGTGTCCAAATGTGAACACAAAAAATCAACCCAATGTACAGTATATATGCATTTCTTGTGTTACCATTCATTTCTATGGGCTGAGCTGGTGTAGTAAAATTAAAGGAAGCTCCTCATTCTGGATTTGCTGTAAGACTGTAAGCCAAAGCAGTTGAGGAAATGGGAAAAATAGTAAGCCCAGATGAAGGGGGTATTCTTGGACCCACAAAACGCATTGGTTACCTGCTGGATTGTTTCTTCTGACTTTTATTAGAATAAGGTTGTATCTGGGCCTCTTAGCAGTGCACTTCACTTTCCGTTGTTGTAAGCCAAATCAGTTATCTTGATATTCTGGGCTTTTAATAATATCCATGAAGACTAAAGAACATTTGGAAGTGCCATATGTTTATCTGTCCATTATATATCGCTTTATAGGGTCTCACCTTGGTGGTAATCTATTACACAGTGCCTATAGGCTCATTGATGACAGGCAGTGATAGATTCTTAAATAATATGTTACTCCATCATTTCATATTCCTGATATGTGCTTGTTGTACCATGTAATTGTGTTAAAAGGTATCCTGTTCTCTTTGTATTACTTCCTTTGTGTGAAATCCCTGGTGATCCTGGCAGTACCCCTGTTTCCTATTAAAAACTGACCACACTAGGCATGGAAGCACATCCTTCCCAGTGTAGTCAGTTTTCTGGCTGTGCTGGGAGAACAGCCTATTTGTCCTCCAGTGGCCAAGAATTGTGCTGACACCCCCCCTGCACAGCCATTCACACCAGATGGAATTTGAAAGGGTGTTTACAACATCCTTTATAAGCTGCCCTCCTCATGTGTTGTGTTGGACTGCAGTACATTGCAGGATGTGTGTCCTGTGGAGGTGCATTGCCATATAGAAGGAAAATATATTTTAAATATATTTTTAATATATTGTTCCCAAATATATTGACATATATTTGAAATACTACAATTTGGGCCATATTCAATATATTAAAAAAAATAATAAAATATATATATATATATACTGTATGTTGCAATGCGTTCTTATTTCAAAATATATGAAAATATTTTTTAAAATACATTTCAACATTTTTGGAATGCATAAAGTCATTTTAACATTTATTTTTACATATATTTGTAAATGCAATCCAAAAATGCAGATTTGTATTTTTAAAGACATACAGTATATTTGATATTGTATTTTTAAAAATATTTTTCTTCATATATTTTGTAATGAAAACACATTTCAACATGCAGTGTATGTTGATATATATATGGAAATATATTTTGAAATATACTGAATATGGCCAAAATTGTAGTATTTCAAATATATGTCAATATATTTGGGAAGAATATTTTAACAATATATTTCAAATATATTTTTCTTCCATTTGGGTTAGGGCGCCATTCAAAATTTCCTGCCTAGTTTAACCTCCCTGGTGGTATTCCGAGTGTAGCTCGGGGTTAACTTTCAGTACCAAAAGCAGAAACCCCGAGCTACACTCAGGATTACCCTGCAGCATTGCTCAGGGATTCCCTCTTGCACTTAACTTGTCCTTCTCTCCCGCGATGTCCCCTCTGCAGCATCCCCAGCCATCTCCTCTGGCCTGTGCCAGCATCCGTCTTCTGGGTTTGTGGGGGACGGAACCGATGGGCAATAAAAAAAAATTATAAAAGTGACATTCACTAAATACACTAAAATCACATAGTATAACATTACTACCGTATATCAAACCATTTCACATACATTTTGTCCCGAGTGCTTTGTCCTGTGCCCTGCCACATTTTTACTGTTCTTTCTGCCTGAAAACTGAGAAATGTCCATGGCGTCCAAAAAGCGTCCCTTTAGGTCAAAAGCGGTTTTAGACCGGCTAGGGAACAGCAATAGTAAATTAGAACCACTTGCAGAATTAAGTGATAATGATTTGTGGGGAAATTTATCATCAGACACTGAAAACGATTTTGCGACTTTGCTCAGTGATGTGCGAACTTGGCGCTCTATTTCAAAGTTCAGTGTTTTTTGTTTGATTACAGTATTGAATTCAATGTATTATTATTATATTATTATTTTTTATGATTATTTATTATATTATAATTTATGATTTCTTGTTTCAAACTTTATCATACCCGGGCCCCTCTCAGAGCAATATATAGACCATCACCCCTCTAGGACAGTTAATACACCCTTCTGCTCCAATACATATATATATTCCCCTCCCAGAGAAGTATGTTCACTCTTCCCCAAAATCATTATACAATTCCCCTTCTTTCCAATCCTCAATAGCAGTATAGAGTATACAGCACTCTGCTCCAATACAATTTTGCTGTATATCCCGTTCCTACAGCAGTATACACACCCTTTCTTTCACCACTTTCAGTATACACACTGTTTTCTCATTCCCCTATACATAAACACTTCCTCCCAACACATATCCATTGCTCTAGTAGTTCTGCCCTATTTCCCCCTCTCTCACTGATCCTGAGCTTCCTCCCCCTAGGCTGCATAGCTGAATGGAATCTCCTAGCGGTGGGAAGGATACAGTATGGTCCTGCCCTGTGATTGGTTGATTTCACACTCCAAGGGATTGGTCCATACCACACATATCCCAACCCTAGAGGTGTATGTGCTACAGTGGTAGCTTGAAGGTAAAGCACATAGGATGGGTTGGTTAGTGGTCCAAGGGACAAGCTACAGCAGATCAGTCACACTCTGGACTTACCATTGAAAGCAGGTAAGGAAAGGCTGTGTAAATGAAACATGAGAGCCCATGAAAGAGTGCTGACATAGTGCAAGATGCTCACAAAATCTTTATCTTGTTATCTTTATCTTGTTAAAATAAATATACAAAAGTGGTATTAAGGCTTTTCACATAATTTCCATACGGAACATCTCATCTATCAATGAATGCACTCCATTAGTGCTTCATTCAAAGACCATCCTCTAACTAGAATCCTCCGATTCTAGTGCGGACCAAAAAAGGGTCCTGCACCTTTTTGGTGTGGATGCGGTGCGATTTGAGCCATACATATGCATGTGATTTGCACAGGAATATGGTGCGGTTCCTGTGCGAATCACATGTGATGTACCGCACCGTATGAGTGTGAACCCAGCCTAAAGGTGAGCTTCTCATAGTCCAGTCTGCTACTGTGATTTTATGGTCTCCGCACATACACCTGAAATATAGGGATTAGTGAGATAGAGATGTGGTTTAGCTCTTGGTCCAGGTTCTGTAATCTCAGACCTTCATTTAACAATGGGATGTATTCACTGAAGGAATAAGCAGAACAACTGCTTTGATTTATTTATTTCTTCCACTTGAACATTATTCACAAATTTATCAAGCTAACTGAGCCTTAGCAATGTAAACATACACTTTATAAAGTGAACATATACCTAAGTAAGTGAACAACCCCAACTCTTCATCCCCATAGGAGGTTGAATTACTACGGGCTTGTTCACATTTGACTACATTTCTAACTATAGTGTTCGTATGGGCGTTAGTGAGCTTCAGTATGGACCTTAGAATGGTGTTTTAGAAGCATTAAAAAAACTCCCTAAACGCCGTATGAATGTTTTTGACGTATTTTATAATTACTTTGCTAGCATTAACCGCTTCCCGACCACCCTATAGCAGATATACTGCTACAGGGCAGCACAGGTGCGCAAAATCATGTATATTTTATGTTATGTATTTTATTGTATATATACGTGATTTTGCATTTCCGGGTATGGGGTGCACCATGGCTGTTAATCACTGGGTCCCGCCTAGTGATTACTCGCCGGTGCCCGGTGATTGCCGAGCATCTCCCACAGGAAGGAGTACTGTATGTAAACAATACAGTTGTCCTCCCTGTCAGCTTGTGCACACTGATTTGGATGGCTGTGCACAAAAAATGGCCTGTCAGGAAGGGGGGTAAATCATCTGGAGGGCAAGTGGTTATAACTGCACCACAACTGCCTATAGAAAACGATAATGTCATTAATGCGGCACAACTGCACTGCAAAAGCCTCGCAAAAACACCTGCCAGCACATTGAAAGGCTTCAAACTCCTCCAGACCCCACATGCGGCTTCAATTTTGAAGCGATATGATGCTGATGCTTCATGTTTTAATAATGTGAACAGCACTCTGTGCTGTCCATAGTATCATTTGCATAGGTGTTTAATCTCTTGCTGCCCAGCCAATGGCCGTTTGGTGGCTGGCAAAATCCCTCAGCGTTCTGGGTGGACGCCATATGGCATCCTCCCGGGCCTGCGCAGTTTGCGCGCCTGCAGAGCCGTGCAGCGGCGTGATCTGTCACCGGCCGTGTACCTCGCACACGGCCGATGACAGATCTGAGTACCGACCCCATTGCTGGAACCATGTGTCCTCCTGTGAATAATCAGTTGTATACAATGGATGGCTTCGTTCATGCCATCCATTGTATACTAGTGTGTCTAGCTGTGAATGGTCACAGCGATCACATGCACAAGCTGGGCCAATCACAGCCCAGCTGTGTCATGTGATTAGCCGTGGCCAAATCACAGCTAAGCACAAAAAAAAAACCCTGAATGAATCGATGTCATTAAGGTAAATGCTTGCTTATAGCAAAGTAATTCTTTGCTATAAGCAAATTGTGTAAAAAAAAAAATATTGATCACTTCCCCAAAGTAGTACAATGTTACCATAGTTCACAGGAGGACACATGGTACCTGCAACGGGGTACCATAGTAACATTGTACTACTTTGGTCATAGTGAAATATGAAAAAAAAATCTTAAAATTATATATATTTTTTTTCATACTGTCACCAGTCAGTGTCCCTGATCACCGCCATGCCAGTTATATGATGACGCTGTACTGCACTGGTGACAGTATGTAAAAAAAATAGTGAAAATAATTTTTTTAATTTTTTCATTTTCCGAAAAATTATGACAAAAAAAATTCAACTTCAAAAAACTCGCCATGCCTCTTATGAAGTACGTCGGACTGTCTACTTTGCAAAAAGGGGTCATTTGGGGGATATCTGTACTGTTCTGACATTCTTGGACCTCAAGAAATTAGATTGGCTGTCAGCACTTCAGGATTGATCAATATTCAGATATATCCCATAGTTTGTGAACTCTATAACTTTCCTACAAACTAAATAATACATCCTAATTTGGGTTAACTTTTATAACAGAAACAAAGAAAAACGTATTTTTTCAAAATTTTTGGTCTTTTTTTGTTAATTTAGCAAAAAATAAAAACCCCGGTGGTGATTAAACATCACCAAAAGAAAGCTCTAGTTGTGTGAAGAAAATGATAAAATTTTAGTTTGGGTACAATGTTGTATGACCGCGCAATTGTCATTCAAAGTGTGGGAGCGCTGAAACCTGAAAATGGCCTGGGCAGGAAGGGGGTAAAAGTGCCCTGTATGAAAGAGGTTGAGGAGCGTTAAATCTGCCCCTCAAAAGCCTGCTTTCAATGCCAGTGTGAACTAGGCTTAAACGAGTCTGTTCACCTAACAAGGTGTGGGTTTACTGTGCTTAGTAAAAATTGTGTTGACTTCACTCAGCCAGTGATATGCTCAGGGCTGTCTTAATCCATGGACATCCCAGGCCACTGCCCAGGGGCCCCAGGTGAATGGGGTCTGCCCCATGATTATCTTGCAATACATCAAGCCAACTGTCCTGGATTTGCTGGGATAGTCACGGTTTTTACTAAACTGGCCCAGGCAGCATCCCAGAACCTGTACTGTGCCCTCCTGATCCCAGTATTGTGCCCTCCTGAGTCCCCCTGTGCTGTGACCTCCTGATCCCAGTATTGTGCCCCCCCAACTCCCCCTTTACTGTGCCCTCCTGTTCCCAGTATTGTGCCCTCCTGACTCCCCCTGTACTGTGCCCTCCTGACTCCCCCTGTGCTGTGCCCTCCTGATCCCAGTATTGTGCCCTCCTGACTCCCCCTGTGCTGTGCCCTCCTGATCCCAGTATTGTGCCCTCCTGACTCCCCCTGTGCTGTGCCCTTCTGATTCCAGTATTGTGCCCCCCTGACTCCCCCTGTACTGTGCCCTCCTGATCCCAATATTGTGCCCCCTGACTCCCCCTGTACTGTGCCCTCCTGATCCCAATATTGTGCCCTCCTGACTCTCCCTGTGCTGTGCCCTCCTGATCCCTGTATTGTGCCCTCCTGACTCCCCCTGTACTGGGCCCTTCCGGCCCCCCATCCCCCCAGTACCATGCCCTTTGTGGTCATTAGTCTTTGACTTATGTCATGCTTTCTTGTTTGAAATCAATTTTTTTGAAAGTAATACTGAATATATGTTTAATTATAGCAACTATTTATATTTTAATTCTTGAGAGTAGGTGCATAAATTGGGGCAGGCTGGTAGGGGCCCCAGTGCATTAATTTGCCCAGGGGCCCATGATGCTATTAAGATGGCCCTAGATATGCTAGCAGAAACCTTTTTTTTTTTGCTTTGCACATGATGTGTGTATTCAACCTGAACACATCTTTACCTTATTATGTAACATACATGTTTGCTTCTCCCTCTTAAAATGGTAGTAAACCACACGTACAAAAAAAAGTTTTCCCCCGAAAGGTCGTGTTATTATTATTATACAGGATTTATATAGCGCCAACAGTTTGCTCAGCACTTTACAATATAACGGGAGACAATACAGCAACAATACAGTTCAATACAAGAAAGATAGGAGGGCCCTGATCCTGGGAGCTTACAATCTAGGAGTATAATGTACTAGCACATTATGAAGCCCTCCAGGGGCGCGCTGCCACCACTGCGAAGGCTTCCATCTTCACCCGGTCTTCCTTCCAGGTTCATGAGCTCCGGTTGTGTGAGTGGCCAAGCCGTGATGACGTCACTCCCGTGCGGGAGTCTCAGGCCATGGCACAGTGCTCTGAAGGAAGGGCACAGCTATGCCGCTCGTTCAGAGAGTATGCGCCGGCTGTCAAGAGGAGAGAATATCTCCTAAACGATGAACATTTTATCTTCAGGTGAGCTTTATTATAACCTTACCTGTAGTTAAAAAAACAAAATCGTGAATTTACTGTCACTTTTAGCAAATCAGTCTCAGAGTATGTTTACACCAACCCATCTCACAACGCAGCAGCTAGTGTGTGGTGCGGTCCAACCAGATCAGTGCAGCACTGATGCACCAATGTCGGCACATCGCACTGTTCACTTTTTTTTTATTTAATTGAACTTTATTGGAATGTCACAAAGACATTTCATAAAATTCAATTGGCCATCGTGTGGTGCAAAGCAATGGATTGCATGCCGTACTTTTTTTCACCGCACACCACCACAATGCAGTGGTGTGAACCAGGCAGATAGGGAGACACAGGGGTTGATTTACCAAAGGCAAATAGATTGTGCACTTTGCAAACTGCAGTTATTTATTTATTTATTATAGGTACTTATATAGCGCCGTCAATTTACGCAGCACTTTACATATATAAATTGTACATTCACATCAGTCCCTAACCCTCAAGGGGTGTACAATCTGAGGTCCCTAACTCACATTCATACACATACTAGGGACAATTTAGACACGAGCCAATTAACCTACCTCTGCAAGTGCAGTTACTCCAGAGCTTAGTAATTGAGGTAAAGCTTTACTTTGCAAACAATACCCAATCACATGCCAGGAAAATAAAAACACAGCATTTTTGCTTACACATGATTAGATGATTGAAGTCAGCAGAGCTTCTGCTCATTTACTAAGCTCTGTAGCAACTGCACTTTGCAAAGTGCACAGTCTATTTGTCTTTAGTAAATCAACCCGATAGCATTTTGCCTTGTCATGCAGTGGGACTGAGATGGAATAGCCACCCAATGCAATCCCACTGCATACGGTGTGAATATATTCTCACTGATGGTGATTTACTAAAGTAGCAAACGTTTATTTTGCAAAGTGAATGCTGATAAAAAAAGTTGAAACTGTTCACTTTTAATACCCAGACTGGTTTAGCAGCAACTAATCCTATTCGGAAGTTCACTCTCTCAGTCACCATTGACTATTTTTAATCCTTTTGCTGCTAGCATTAGTAAATAGACAGGAAAGTACCGTATATTATATTTACTTGTTTTCAGCTTTTGCTTTTTTACATTTCTTCAGTTACTTCCTGGTTTCCATGCCTAGGCAAATGATGTCACACATTCCAGGAGTCTTCAGGAGGGGAGGGTTCTCAGCTCAGCCAATGCCTGAGCTAAGGGCAGATGGATTCCAGGAACTAAATGCCTAATGAATCACCTGCCCTTACTCAAGATGGTCATGGCCAGAAATGCTAGGGGGCATTTTTAAAAGTGATCTCTTAGCAAAATAAAGCATGGAGACGTGGGTGGATGGGTGAGTTTGCTTTGAATATTCAAAATTAATTAAACAGCATTTATGGTTTGTGGTGCTCAAACGTAGTGACGTTCTGCTTTAAAGTGTACAGTATTTGCAGTCAAGTTTAAGAAAACCTGACTATGTGTTTGTTATTTGGTCCCATTCATACAGAATAAGTCAAAGTATATGTCACCAGCACACAAGGATTCTTTAAATAAAGTCCAAATGTTAATTGGGTGATCACGTGACAGTGTTATGGGCAACGTTTCGGGGCCACGCATGACCCCTTCATCAGGCATGTGATACATTCCTAATGAAGGGGTGATTTGTGATACATGTGTTTCATACAGCACACCTACATTTTATTAAATATTTCTTACCTTTAGGATGTTTCTTAGTAAAAGGTGTCATGGCTGACTGCAGGCATTTCTGAACAAGTTCAGAGTGAGTCTGTCCCAACAGAAAGGAGAAGGACTGGTTGAGCTTCCTCTCATTCACATACAATGAAGAAGGCAAGCTTCTGAATACTTAAAGCCTGGTACACACTAGCAATTTTTTTTTTGTTCAACAAAAAAAAACTGCAGAGCTCAGGAGGAGCTTCTCAACAATCCGATGTTAGTATAATCCGAAGTTAGTACAATCCGAAGTTAGTATAATTCGAAGTTAGTATAATCCGAAGTTAGTACAATCCGAAGTTAGTACAATTCGAAGTTAGTACAATTCGAAGTTAGTACAATCCGAAGTTAGTACAATTCGAAGTTAGTACAATCCGAAGTTAGTATAATTCGAAGTTAGTACAATCCAAAGTTAGTACAATCCGATGTTCGTACAATCTGAAGTTAGTACCATCCGAAGTTCGTACAATCCGAAGTTCGTACAATCCGATGTTAGTACAATCCGATGTTCGTACAATCCAATGTTAGTACAATCCGATGTTTATACAATCCGATGTTAGTACAATCTGATGTTAGTACAATCTGATGTTAGTACAATCCGATGTTCGTACAATCTGATGTTAGTACAATCTGATGTTAGTACAATCCGATGTTAGTACAATCTGATGTTACTACAATTCGATTTTATTACAATCCGATGTTAGTACAATCCGAAGTTAGTACAATCCAATGTTAGTACAATCCGATGTTTTTACAATCCGATGTTAGTACAATCCGATGTTAGTACAATCTGATGTTAGTACAATCCGAAGTTACTACAATCCGATGTTAGTACAATCCGATGTTCATACAATCCGATGTTAGTACAATTCTATGTTAGTACAATCTGATGTTAGTACAATTCAATGTTAGTACAATTCTATGTTAGTACAATCTGATGTTAGTACAATCCAATGTTACTACAATCCGAAGTTAGTACAATCCGATGTTACTACAATCCGAAGTTAGTACAATCCGATGTTAGTACAATCTGATGTTAGTACAATCCAATGTTAGTACAATTCTATGTTAGTACAATCTGATGTTAGTACAATCCGATGTTACTACAATCCGAAGTTAGTACAATCCGATGTTACTACAATCCGAAGTTAGTACAATCTGATGTTAGTACAATCCAATGTTAGTACAATTCTATGTTAGTACAATCTGATGTTAGTACAATCCGATGTTACTACAATCCGAAGTTAGTACAATCCGATGTTACTACAATCCGAAGTTAGTACAATCCGATGTTACTACAATCCGAAGTTAGTACAATCCGATGTTCATACAATCTGATGTTAGTACAATCTGATGTTAGTACAATCTGATGTTAGTACAATCAGATGTTCATACAATCCGATGTTAGTACAATCTGATGTTAGTACAATCTGATGTTAGTACAATCCGATGTTCATACAATCCGATGTTAGTACAATCTGATGTTAGTACAATCTGATGTTAGTACAATCCAATGTTAGTACAATCCGATGTTTTTACAATCCGATGTTAGTACAATCCAATGTTAGTACAATCTGATGTTAGTACAATCCGATGTTACTACAATCCGAAGTTAGTACAATCCGATGTTCATACAATCCGATGTTAGTACAATCTGATGTTAGTACAATCCGATGTTAGTACAATCCAATGTTAGTACAATCCGATGTTAGTACAATCCGATGTTAGTACAATCCGATGTTAGTACAATCTGATGTTAGTACAATCCAATGTTAGTACAATCCGATGTTAGTACAATCCGATGTTAGTACAATCCGATGTTAGTACAATCCGATGTTAGTACAATCTGATGTTAGTACAATTCAATGTTAGTACAATCCGATGTTAATACAATCCGATGTTAATACAATCCGATGTTAGTACAGCAATCTCCCTGCTGAGCTATTGTGTTCTGACAGGAGGACAGACACCCCCCCCCCGTCAGAACACTCTGGTCAGCGCTCTCAACCATTGGCTGAGAATGCTGATTGGACGCTGATCAGCAGTCCTTTTTTGCTGTACACACGGGCTGAATGTCGGACGGTTGCTGCCCGATGCTGCCCGACCTTCGGGCCGAGTGTTAGGATAGATAGTAGTCAAATCTAATTTGCAAATGATAATGACATCTGCCATCACAGGGTTTCTTATGGCAACCCAAACTCCCCAGCTCCCCTCATAAACAAAAAGAAGTAAGTAGAATTTTTGCAGTGCTGGAATTATCAGAAAAGAGCATCTAAAATTTTAGTTGCAGCCACTGTTTGTGTATTTTGATACATTTTGATTTTAGTTTTGATGTATTTTGAAAGTCGAGTCATGGCTGTCAGCATACAATAGGTTGTATATACTACATACTAAAAGAGCTTCAAGTGCCTCTCCAAAATTCATGAAATAATAGATATAAATATACATACAACACACAAAAAAATACATAAAATATATATATATTTATATATTTTTTCCAACAAAGCTTTACTTGGCTGATGACCCAAAGATAAGTGCTTTGAACCCCCCTACATACTAAATTTATTTGGTTTTAATATTTGTGTGTGAGTGTGTGTGTGTGTGGGGGGGGGGGCACAAAAACGCAGTACTCTTTTGAAATGTAGTATTTACTAGACCTGGTTTTGAAGGCAAGGTGTCCTCCTTTTTATGTTCATTTATTTTTTTGGTTTTTTTAAGGGTTAATATCCCTTTTTTTCCCCCTTTCCATTGCAAGAATACAATAGCCAGCAGTCTGAGATTTGTCCATCCATGCTATTTAGAGCAGGGCTGACCAAAAGTAATCTAAGAGTCAGGGGCAGACTGACAACTCAGGGGTCCTTTGGGCAATAGGGGATCATGGGGCCCCTGTATCCTTGCCCCCACACTCAAACCACGCCCAAAAAAACCTATGAAAGGTACCAGGGGCATCTCATAGGGCCCCCTACTGACCCCGGGCCCTTGGGCAGTGCCCGAGTTCCGAAATGGTCAGTCCGCCCCTGCTAAGAGTGCATGGTCAGCCTTTACTGTTCGGTTTTCATTCTTCAGTGATGGCCATGGATAGTACAAACAGTGAAAGTTGAGGTTCTTTGAGATTTGGAGGGATCTGGGGGGGATCAGTGAGGTTCTGGTAGCAGTGATCCCTGACTTGTTTCTGCACATCCATGGAATCTGTAATGTAGTAACTCCAGTAAACGTCACTTCAGGCTTACCACAGTGTCCACAACGAAATATTAATGGATAAAGTTCCTTGTGAAACAACCTTTGTGTGTTTTCTTAGTCTAGAGGTGGAATTATATGAATGGTTCGCAGGCTCTGTTAACACAAGTATTTCTGCTCTACTTCTTCACATGTGGTTTCGAACAGCTTCCTTTCCTGGCAAATCATTCCTGAAAGTGCGGTTTTGGAATAATTTGAGTTAAGATTTGAACTCTGATGAGTTGGCCCAGAGCCCAGTACCTGATCTGCTGCTCTATGGAAAATAAAAGAGGCTCCTATAGCCTTCACCGACCCCACAGCCTCTGCAGCCACCACACGTGGGGATCACGTGACTTGTCCAAATACCCCCTTCCTCCCAGAGCAATTACACAGAGCCCCAGAGAGGGTAAATCAACACTTTGTGCTAAAGCCCAAGCTTTTTAGGGAAGTATACTACTTGTCGTTACAACATATTATTATATATTTATTGTTAGAAATGATTCAATTAATTCTAAAACAAACCAATGCACTGTTACTTCATAACGCTGAAGTTCATATCGAATGGAAAGGTGTTTATATCTACATGTTTTAATTGTGTGTTGTGACTTGATAAGAAATAGATATATTATAGTTGCTGCTTTAATTAAATTGATGGATTATCATAAAATACCATTTTATATGAACTTGTAATTATACACCTTGCTTCCTTCTAAATGAACTCAAGCCAAATAGCTAAAAACACAGATGAAATCCATGTCAGAGAGCTGTTTTACTTTCTAAAGGATTTGCATTTCTATCCATCCAGTCCTACAATTTACACAGCTCAGCTTGTTCTGGCATGACACAAGACCTAATTTTTCTCTTCTTCAGTAAAGTAAATCTTACAGGTCTTGCCTCTCTCCCAGCAAGTGACTGGACAGTGAAGGAGAAGCAGCAGACTGATGAGCTGATCTGTCTGTCACTCTGCCCTCTCCTCCTTTTAGCATGCTCCTTGTTAGTATATGTGCACTGCAGCACAACTGACCTGCCCCTTGTGCTCCTTGTTCCTCTCCCAGTTTGAGCTCTGCTGTACAGGGGGTTTCAAAAACCTAATTCCAGGTCAAGTTCAGGTACTTGCTCTGCTTTCAGGAGAAAATTACATTTGAACTCTAAAAAAATTACCCTTGCAATAAGGTCACCTTTTCAATGCAAGGGTTAAATTCCCATTAACCACTTGCCCTCCAGAGGATTCACCCCCCTTCCTGACCAAGCCATTTTTTGAGATACGGCGCTGCATTACTTTGACTGACAATTGGGCAGTCATGAAACACTGCACCCGAATGAAATTTATGATCTTTTTTTCCCCCACAAATAGAGCTTTCTTTCGGTGGTATCTGATTGCCTGTGTGTTTTTCATTTTTTTGTGCTGTAAACAAAAAAAGACCAAAAATTTGAAAAAAAAACAATATTTTTGACTTTTTGCTATAAAATATATCCAGTACAAAAATGTAAAAAAAAAATCTAATTTTGTCATAAATTTAGGCCAAAATGTATTCTGCTACATGTATTTGCTGAAGAAAAATCCCAATACGTGTAAATTAATTGGTTTGCATGAAAGTTATAGCGTTTACAAATGGCGGTATAGATACCGACCTTTTTTTTTTACTAGTAATGGCGGTGATCAGGGACTTATAGCGGGACTGCGGCGGGCATTCTGACACTGGGGGGAACTGACTTGGTATCACTGACATCCCCAGTGATACCATCACAGTGATCAGTGCTAATAAAAAGCACTGACACTGTACTAATGGCACTGGGCAGGAAGGGGTTAACATCTGGGGCAGTCAAAGGGTTAACTGTGTGCTGTTTCACTGTGTGCTGCGTGAGTGCTTTCCACTGTATGCACACTGCTTTGTATGGCTTTGCTATGCAGAGCCGTACAAAGCAGTGTGCAGGAGCTGACAGGGGGCGAGATCTGTGTTGTTTATACACAGGTCTCTCCCTCGTCAGAGATACTCGGCGATCACCAGGTGCCGGCAAGTAATCACTGGCTGGGGCCCGGTGATTGACAGCTGAGGCTGCGAATGGTGGCGTTGGTAGCCCCCCCTATCCAGAAATGCAAAATCATATATATATATGTATATGTGCGCCGTGTAGGAGTATCTCTGCTATAGGGTGTCGCCATAGCGGTTACAGTGATATTAGAGGCACCATTAAAAAAACAAAACAAAACAATAACAAATATAAGAGGGTGTGATTCAGATCACTTTTGCTTTTTTACCATTCATCTTACCAACATAAAGAATGGCTTGTGAAATCCATAGCTATTCAAAAGGTGATTAAAATGGAATTACAAAATATCTTTCAAGGGAGAGACTATTTAATGCAATTATTTATTCATCATACTTCATTATTTCATTTTTAACTTGAAAAATCTGATGAGAAAACATGTTTTACAAGTTTTTGAATTAGGCTGGGCTGTAACTAGGAATTTTGGGGCTCTGGCCGCAGTGTATGTAATAATAGCTCCCCACCCAAAGAAAGCAAGAAACTATTAGACCATGCCTTGTTATCATTGAATTGTTAATGGGGGTCATCTACTTAAGAAGTGCAAGCTGTGGGTGGGTGGCTTAGGGTGGAATAGACTGCTCGATCATGTGATCACAGTGATTGGCTGTCACAGTGGGCACATGATTGGGGTCCCATCCCACCCACTCCTGATCATTACCTATGACAGTTCTGTCTGCCAGTCCTCTTTGTGTGACCTGCAGGCTATTGGGCACCATATAGTAAGCAGAGTGGGAGCGGGGTGCCAGGTGCTGTAACGCTCTCTGTGTTCCAGCACCTGACACTAAAAGAGCAACTGTAATGTGGGTGGTTTAATTTCACTGCCAGTGACCACCGATGTAGAAGGGTGGGGGATGGGGGGTTAACATTTACTGCCACTGACAACTAATATGGGCGGCAGGGGTGGGGGGAAGGTTACATTTCACTGCCACTGGCCACCGATGCACAGAGGTTAAGTTTCATTGCTTGCCAGTGCCCACCAATGTAGACAGGAGGGGGATGGGGGGCTAACTTTAATCGCAACTGACCAGCAGTGTAGGGGGGATGGGGGGGTTAAATTACACTGCCACTGACCACCAGTGTAGATGAGAGGGGGGGTGGGGAGGTTATGTTTCACCGTTACTGACCACCAGTGTAGAGGGCGATAGGGGGTTGAGTTACACTGCCATTGACAACTAATGTGGGGGGGGGGTTACATTTCACTGCCACTGACAACTAATAGGGGGGAGGGAGGTTACATTTCACTGCCACTGACCACAAAAACACAGAGGTTACATTTCATTGCCAGTGACCAACAATGTAGAAGGGAGGGGGTTAACTTTAATCATAACTGACCACCAGTGTAGAGGGCCATAGGGGGTTGAGTTTCACTGCCATTGACAATTAATGGGGGGGGGGTTACATTTCACTGCCACTGACAACTAATAGGGGGGAGGGAGGTTACATTTCACTGCCACTGACCGCAAAAGCACAGAGGTTAATTTTCATTGCCAGTGACAAACAACGTAGAAGGGAGGGGGTTAACTTTAATCATAACTGACCACCAGTGTAGGGGGGGGGGTGGGGGGTTAAATTACACTTCCACTGAGCACCAATGTAGGAGGGAGGGGGATGGGGAGGTTGTGTTTCACTCTTACTGACCACCAGTGTAGAGGGGGATGGGAAGTTAAGTTTCACTGCCACTGACAACTAATGTGGGGGGCAGGGGGAGAGAGGTTACATTTCACTGCCACTGACCACCAATACAGGGGGGAGGGGTATATGTCACTGCCAGTGACCACCACTGTGCTGACACCAGTACTGAGAGCTATTGTTGCTACAAATGTTGGGGGTTATTATTGGGTCCACTTACAACAAAGTTGGGGGTTATTATTAGACTCACTGACACCAATGTTGGGGTTATTGTACTGCAACTTCTTCCGTGTGCATTGTGATACGCTGCAAAATATGCAGTAGGGCGCAAATTTTTGGGTGTTTAGGTGCAAAAATGCACTGCTATTGTATGACCCACTATAAGTCCTTTTATTGTTTTCCAGTCAACCACCATTGATATATACAGCCCTGCACTGAGTTTATTTGCAGTGACTAAACATGTAGTCATCATTTGAGACAAGAGTACAAATCAAGGAGGCACAGGCTCAGTGTCCAGCTCTACTGCCTGCAGCCTATCAAAGGCGGAAATACACTGCAGTTGGATGGGTCTGAATGCTGCACTAAGTGGTACACACTTTTAGGGTCTTATGTGATCAGGGACGAATGCCTGGAATGCAGAATACCTGTGATCCAGGCATTTGTCCCTGAAGGCATAAGGCCCTAAACAAGCACCACTTAGTACAGCGTTCATATCCATCCAGCAGCATATTTCAATCTGCCATAGACTTTGACAGGCTACAGGTAGTGGGGCTGGATACTGTACCTGTGTCTCCTGGGTTCACTGAAACATTGAGATTGCATGTACAGGGGCTAGATGCCTTGTGTGCAAAGGGCCTTAGGTAGTCCCCAGCCCCAAATTAAAATGGATAGGGTATACAAAAAAGAAAACATCTTACAACTGACCTCCAAGTGCTTCTTGGAGGCACCTGTGACATCATTGGGCCTCCTCCTTGGGAATAGCACTGTAATGTACAGGAACGCAACCTCACAGAACTTGGGATCCTGAGTTTTCCCAGAACCCCAGTAAAAGGTCCATTGATATTCCTGGCACCTATAGGAAACACCTAGGCAGGCGCATCAGAAGTCAGGGTTGTGATAAGGACTATGGTGTCCGTTTATGAACCAGCGGTAAATGATCGCTGCTCAGTTCTCCGGCATTCTCGGAGAACACAGTTCTCCTGTGAATGCCTTTTATGAAGCGGTGTAGATCAGTTCTCCGAATGAAGGGAGAACGATCTACAAATGCTGGCTGCTTTTACTATAATCTCACGAGATTACAGTAAGAGATCAGTTTACTAAACAGAGGTATATTATCCTTGCTTAGTTTGCAGTTCCTCCGATTCTCCAGCTCTGGGCTGGAGAATCTGGAGGGAGAACACAGATTTCCAGTGAAGGGCTGACATCGCTCCTCGCTGATCACCTGAGTGTCATAAACTGTGAATGACCAGAGAGTTGCTGCCATCCTCTAAATCGCAGCTATTCTCTGTGTCATAAACAGACACCTTAGTACTTTTTTCTTATGATTTTTACATTTTTTCATCAACTTTCTATTTATTTATTTTTATCTGGGACTGGGGGCAATGTGATAAGCTGATTTTTATGCAATGCTCCCTTTAATGAATGTAATTGTCTTCCCATAGGAGTAGTGCACTTCTATGCACGTTATAGAGGTTGTTGGATAAATGGCAGGATTATCAAGAAGTAGCTGATAGGAATTACATGTTCAAGGCTTCTCCTCTAACAGGTGCAATGGAAGCTGACAGCTTTTGTGCAGCTTCTGTAAGCTGGACATTTTCATCAGGGATTTTTTCTCACCATATGATACTGCTTAAAAGTGGGATAAAAGTCGCCCATTACTGGCTGCACAAATCATATGCTTGACTACTATGATTATGAAGACAATGGGGGCTTCAGTGAGCGTGGCAGAGCAATCCTTTGCTACTGGCGCACACATTGCATAACACCATCCTGGCCAGGCTAGAGCTGCAGTGGCACTTGGCACCTGCAAACTGTTAAGCTGGCAATTTAGCTGTCATTACTGGAGACAAAGGGGGGAAAATAACACATTTGCTACTTCCATGCCAGGGCTGCAGCTAGCAAGATCCTAGTGGCTCCCACACTGCCAACATATGGGACTTGTAGTTCCACAAATACCGTAGAGCAGAGCTCTCCAAACATTTTTAAACAATGGGTCAGTTTACTGTCTGTCAGACTTTAGATGGGCCAGACTGTGGCCAGTGGGAGTAGAAAATGTCCTGGCATTGGTAACAATGCCCCATGGTTGGTGTCCATGAGAGGAATAGCACCCCATTATTGGTGTCAGTTGGAGGAATAGCATCCAACTGTTGGTGTCAGTGAAAGGAATTATGTCCCATTATTAATGTCAGTGGAAGCAATAGTGCCCCAAGCCCAGATAAAGGCAGGCAAAGGGCCCCATCTGGCCCTGGACCTCAGTTTGGAGACCACTGCTGTAGAGGGTAAGTAAGCTAAGTGACTCCCACACAGGTGACCATCGTTGGAACCTAAAGTCACACAAAAATGAGCAATGACCAATGCTAAGATCAACTGTTTTATAAAGTACAGTGTAACAATGTGAAGATAAGGATAGAATGTATGTAAACACTATCAATAAACTCTTATTTGCTCCCTTTTGTTCTGCTAAATATACAATTGAAAATGATTTTCTATACGGTATCTGTATCTGTTGATCCTGACAAAAATCTGGTGAGCATAACTCCTTGCGCTCTCTCTCTGCTGTTTTGATATCAGTTTATTGTTTTTGATTTTGATATGAGATGAGGTATTTCTGTTGGTAATTGGCATTGGCTTACAATTACAGAGTAAAACACTAGTTCTCTGTCTGTACAGTTTATAGGCACATGCCTACTGGTGAATCAGACTTTAATGTAGGATATACAGTAGTACAGTTTCTCATTTAGATAAACCTGTCACAAATCGGATGCAAGTTGTGAATATTAGATATAAGGAGGTGAATATTCCAATTCCAAACAGGACAAGGCTATTTGGCTAAATGAAATCTGTAATGAGAGAAATATGAAGGCTGCTATTGCTGACCTAATTCCATGGTGGATACAAATTGATGATTTTCTTTAAAGAAAATGTAAAAATCTGATTGTTTAAAAATTTGAATTGGATTTTTTTATTTAAATCAGATTTTTTTTTATTTTTATCAAATTTATTTTAATAAAATGCTTTTGGAGTAAAAATCTATCTAAAGATGGTTTTCTATTTAAGATATATTAATAATTTAGTTTACTCAGCATGAAATGGAGCTTAGTTATGTAGCATGAGGCTGTATATTCTGCAATATTTACATTTTTGGTAAACTCATTCAATGAATCCAAGCTCTGCAAGCTGAGATAACATGCACTGCATTGATGCATTCACACAATTTCACAGTAACCATGAGAAAAAACATGAAATAAAAGAATTTGAGTCGTTCTCCAGCTATGTGTAATTAACCTAAAATCGGTTCTGATATTGCTGTTTTACTAACCTGACAGCGTATTATTCTAAAAAGGAAACCTTCAAATACCAGCAAGAATGAGTCAGATTCCTAACATTTAAAGAGTACCTGTCATTTTGTATCCATCATGGCAGTGCCTGTTAGTGAGCATCCACTCACCTGCTGGCACCACGTCCCTCACCGTGTTGTGTCACTGCGGCATCACCAGCTGTCCCAATAAAGTGAATGGGACTGTCAGAGAGTCAACAGGGAGTCAGAGGAGGAGCTGCTGAGGGACAGAGATGACAGTTGCTCTTTAATAATTATGATTTCAATCCAGCCTTTTCACTAGTGATTTAAATCAAATCCACTCTGCCTAATTCCCAAAAATGCTTGTTGTTGACAGTCATACTGATCCTCTAATCTTAATACTTTTTTGATAACTCTTGCTCTGTATACTTGTTCTGGGTCAATTACCCAAAAAATATTGAAGCCAGAGACAATCAGGCATATAGCATTTTCAGAAGAGGATGAGCAGCATAAGCCATTGAACCCCTTAAACCAGGGGTCTCCAAACTTTCTAAAGAAAGGGCCAGTTTACTGTCCTTCAGACTTTAGGGGGGCCAGACTGTGCCCAGTGGGAGTAAACAATACCTGAACTTTGGTATTAGGGTGAGAAATAGTTGGTGTAAGTGGGAGGAATAGTGCCCCATTTTTGTTGTCAGTGGAAGGAATTATGCCCAATCATTGTTGTCAGTGGAAGAAATAGTGCCCCATTGTTGGTGTCAGTGGCAGGAATAATACCTTAAGGGCCAGATAAAGGCAAGCAAAGGGCCGCAGTTTGGAGACCACTGCCTTAAAGGATTGTTTCTTTTAAAGGAGAATTTCAGGTGGACACTAAAACTGAACAATGACATAGAAGAAAACATAGGAACAAAGCAATGACTCTTGCTTATATTGCTTAATATTCTTGCTTATAATAGAAATGATGGCTGGAAGCCGGTTGCTATGGGCAGCAAAGTGGCTTATCTTGCTGCACATTTCCCATACATCAGCTCCCCAGTTCCTTCTCCCAATAAGGATGGGTCAAACCTGTGCTAAGCTGTCACATGTTTGCATCCCCACTGACCCAATGAGTTGTGGATCTGAGATTCCCCGCCACACAGCTGCATGTAGAGAAGGTTTTGGGGATACAGGTGACTTCAATGGCCTAATATTGACTTTTTAGAGGATGGTTTTGATCATCCATGACATCCTGGGTATGGACCCAGTATTCTTTTGCTGCACGGTTCCACACTGTTGAAGTTGGTATTACTGCAGTGATCGCTGTGAATGATCAGGTCCGGCTCAGGGTTTGTGGGAGTGAAGGGGGTTGCTCCTTTGGCACTGCCACCATTCATAAAATGCCTTGTATTGTTTTCAAGAATACAGGGCTATCTCTGATTGGATGAAGTAGAGGAGAGGGGACGTCATGTCATCCATCTCATGCAGGCATAGAATACCTTTTTCAGTATTTTCAGTATTCACTGAAAAAAGTATTATGTGTTCTGTGAATGGCAGTGCTGCCAAGTGAGCAACTCCCTGTGGTCAGTGTGCAGAGGAGAAGCCACTTGCACAGAATCTGAGTGGCTACCACTGTAGTATCATGGACTACTACAATGATTGTCAGTGATCCATTAGGTATGAGATATGCATGCCTACATTGTGCCAAGCTGGATCAATAGATGTATGCAATACAATTCCTGAAGTTTGGCTTTAAATTCAGATACTCACACCAGTTGCATTTAAAAACATATTTAATTATGTAATAAAGAGCTGCATTAAAGTATAAGTAAACTCTCACCTTGTGAAACAACCTGTTCAGTTTAAAATAGAAATGAAAGGCATAATAGATATTAAAAAAAGAAAAAAAATGATAAACACTTTTTTCCCTTTTTCATAAGTGATCACATACCTTCTGTTCGTATCTGCTTAAGAGCAGGGGGAGGAGAAACAGCAGCATACTGAACATCCCATTGAAAGGCTGGGGGGAGTGGGGGTGGCAGGATATGTCTCATCATTGGAGGAGAGCTCGCTATTGAATATTTACTAAAACTGGAGCAATTGCAATCTGGTTCAGCTGTACATGGTAACCAATCAGCTTCTAACCTCAGCTTGTTCAGCTAAGCTATATAACCTGGAAGCTGACTGGTTTCTATGCAGAGCTGCACCAGATATTGCACCATGCAGCTTTAGTAAATCACCCCCACTGAGTTCCCAGCCCAGCTAGAGAACTGACCACACTATGCTCTCCTGCCTAGTGTGGTCAGTTTTTAATAGAAAAGCAGAGGGACTGGCAGAAACACCAGGGATTTCACATAAAGGGGATAGCTAAGCAATACAAAGAGAACATGATACTTTTTCATACAAGTACATGGTACAGCAAGCACATATCAGGAATATAAAATGCTGGGCTTACATATTCTTTAATTATGTCTTTTATATCTTTCTGGATCTCTGCTTTATGCTTCGTGGCAGTTTTTTTTTACCATCAGTCAAATGATTGGCCATATTCTGAATTTATAAGTACATGGAAGTCATTCAAAGTCATGTGATCTGTATGATTGAAACAGATAATGAAAACTTTTTAAAAGGGTGCCCACAGCCATATAATATAGAGAATGCATAGAATGCTTGTATCACGTATTATGGGAAGCACCGCTTGAGATGATAGCACTATATTATTGTATTTATAAACAATATTAGTATTACTAATAAAATATTATTTTAATAAAAACAGTAATAACAAATAATAATAATCATCATCATCATGATTGTAATACAGAGACACATGAAGCTATTAAGAACCTGCATAAAACAGCTTGCAATCTAAACAAAATAAAAAACAAAACAAAAATTAAAAAAAATAAAAACTATATATAAATATAATTTAAATACTATTGCTGTTAGATCTGTTAAATTGAGATTGTTGCTTCCAAGTTGTGTTTTATTATCGATATCTGGATTCTTTTTTATGTATTGTTGTTTATTAGGTTGTTTTTTTAGTTTGGATGTGTGCTGTATTTCACAGGGTGTGCTGCAGAATTCTTCAGATTGCACTTGAAATCCCAGCTCTGGTTAATGGTTTTGCTGCTTTTGTTTTTAAGTGTATTTTACATGCGTGCGGATAGATTGGCTAAATGTTTTCCATCTGGACTGAGTTCCAGAAAACGAGGCTTGTCTTTAGAAAAAATGACTGAAGTAACGCGTTTCCTCCCCGGCGGGTCCCGGCGTCTGAGTGAGCACTCCCGGCACCGAGCACATGCTCAGCCCGGCACAGACAGCGGCTCAGCGCGGCTCACCCCGCACACTGGCGGCACCTCTCTTCTCTCCGCCGGTCCTGTATTCATTTATCACCACTTGACTTTTTTCTTTCTCCCCCCATGGTCTTTTATTAGATGCCGATTTTATGTGGTAAAATATATTTATATAAAATTTCAAGTCAAGTGTGTCTTGTTTATTAGAGTTTCCTGTGGCAAAAATAGGTCAAAGCTATAAAACTGAGCATTTTTTTTATGATTTCCCAGAGAGAGTTAAGGGCTGACCTGCTTGTTCTGTAGCCCCGCACTGTACACATGCAAATGTAACTGCTCCCCCGAGAGCAAATATCTCAATCATAAACCAGCAAATAAAAGGGAAAGTTCCTTCATTTATGTAGATGGATGGGAGAGATTCCTTCCTCGGCTTTCCTGGTAAGCAGAGTGTAATCAGGATTTATTGATGGACCCATCATTCATTATTATATAATAGACAAGAATTTATTACAGATAGAAGTACACTGGATACATTGTAGAGTGTTCACATAGCTGAGCTGAGAGAGGATATAAATTATACAAGCAGAAATAGTAAAAGGAGGAATCAACCAGAAACTTCAAACTATCCAAACAGCTGAACAGCAATTAGGACTGGATGTAGGAAATTGCCATGTTATTAGCAACAACAGACAAAGCACAGCAAATAATAAGATGAAAATAAACAGTGCAAACAACTATGGTAATAATAATACTGAAACAAAACCAGAAAAATTAAATAATAATAAAAACAATATACTGCTAATATTAATAGTAGCAATGGCAATATTAAAAGTAATAATAGTATAATTGCTACAGCAACAACAACAATAATAATAATAATAATAATATGGCATTTTTTTCTTATTTTGTATCAGATATATTATCATTACATTTTGTTATAATTAGTATTTACAGTACTATTATTACTATTATTATTATTATTATTATTAATAATAATAATAATAATAATATGTTTTTTTCTGATTTTGAATCGGGTATATTATCTGATTATATTAATTTCATTATTATTAATAATAATAATGCAATGATAATATACCTGATACAAAATCAGAAAAGTATTATTATTATTAATAATAATACTAATAATAATAGTAATATAAATACTAATCATAACAAAATGCAATGATAACATATCTGATACAAAATAATAATAATTATAATAAAAAGAAGAAGAGTAAAATAATGATGATGATGATGATGATGCAACGATAATATACCTGATACAGAATAAAGAAAAGAATGTCATAATACTAATAAGAATAAGGATAATAATGATAATAATGTAATGATACCATGCCTGATACAAAATCAGACAAAAATATATTATTATTATTATGAATAATATTAGTAATAATAATAATAATGTAACAGTAACATACTTGATACAAAAACAGAAAAATGCCACATTATTTTTATGAATAATAACAATAATGTCTTCTTCTTCTTCCTCTTCTTCTTCTTCTTCTTCTTCTTCTTCTTCTTCTTCTTCTTCTTCTTCTCCTCATTATTATTATTATTATCAACAACAGCAACAACAACAATAAAGTAATAATCATATACCTGATACAAAAAAATTAAAAATATCTTAATATTATTAATATTGCTAACAATAATGGTAAAACTAATATCAATGAAATGTTACAATTAGGGATAAAAATAGCAATAGCACTGATACAAAACAAAACATTATAATAATAGTATTAAAAGTGCTGATAATATTACATATACTACTAACAACATTACTAATAACAGCAATGATAATAATATGGTCAAAATATAATAATATAATATTAATGTTTATAACAATAAAAAAATATAAAAATCGAATGCTATTGATACTGTTTTGAACAGAAACAATATAATAATAATAATAATATTACATAAACATATGAAACTATTAGTATTAAAACCAGGTCGGGTATTATTATTATTATTATTATCATCATCATCATCACTGTAGAGATAGACTGTAGTGAATTTAGGATGGCATTGCCCCGATCGGCACCCCATTACATATTTCTATGATTGCACATGGCCATCCAGAGATTGGGGTGGAAGGAGTGCTCAGATCTTTGCCCAGAGAAGATTTCTCCCAGATCTGCACATTTGTGGACTAATCTGTCAGATTTAGCACAGTCCTGTCCCCATCTCTCCTCATCGGGGAGACTTGCTGGGGGGCAGACATCCTAGGTGTGCCCCCCCATGCAGTGACACCCTCCTGCAGCTCTTTGTGTCCTGGAAATGATTTCCATTGAGCGCTGACATTGGCAGCCAAGCTTCGTTTAACCCGCTGCTCGCCGGAGGGCAGCGCAGGTTGTGCTCCGCTCATTCATCTCAGCTGTCGTCCTGCAGCCCCGGCCGGCCACATTCTTTCAGGATGAATGCTGCGCTCCCAGTGTACTGGATCTCCCATAGGCTGCGGGATGGTGAAGAAGCTGAGTGCCATTATTCCGTTCAGGAGAG
This sequence comes from Staurois parvus, assembly GCF_062004578.1. Taxonomy (NCBI): domain Eukaryota; kingdom Metazoa; phylum Chordata; class Amphibia; order Anura; family Ranidae; genus Staurois; species Staurois parvus. The sequence goes on from NW_028317848.1 coordinate 5,625,677, forward strand.
AAGTAGAATGAGTATATTTGTATACTGTGGGCTGTAAACATTTTACTAGAAGAGCCCCCCTCCCCTCCCCCTCCTCTGGGATTGGTATGTGTTGTGTGCTTTTATCAGGATCCAGCAGCTCTGTGTCCACATTGAGCCCCATTATGTGTGCTCTGCCATGGAGGATTAGGCTCACCTGTGTTGACTCTGCTAAGTGGCCATAAAAGGTGAAAATGCAGCTTAACTCCTCTATTGACTTGAAGTGAACCTGTGCTTGGTGTGTGAAGGGCAAAGCTACAGGCTAAAGTGTAACCCCCCACCTCCCGCCTGGTTATTTTTATGCTGTCTGTGTGCCATTGGGGAAATTTCCTTTCACTGCCCATTCCAGCAACGCAATGAAAAGTTAGGGGAAATCCCCCCAAAGTGAGCAGAATTCCCCTCTTAGGGCCCATTCAAAGCATATGCATTGGACTGCATGAGGCAGCCTTGTCAAACGCATTTCCAATGCATAGACAAGGCAATTTGCCTTACGTCTTATTATTATTGCTGTTTATATAGCACCAACAGTGTGCCCAACTCTTTATAAAATAAAGGGAGACAGTACAGTTGTAATACAATTCAATGCAGGAGGGTGAGGAGTGCCCTGAATGTAAGAACTTACAGTCTAAAGCAGTGCTGCTCAACTTTTTTGACATAAGGCCCCCAAGGTCACCTAAAGCCGGCCATAGATGGATCGAATCTCAGCTGTTCAGTAGGGACTGGTTGAGATTTGATCCATCTATGGGCAGGCTAGTTGTACCTAAGTCAATATATTGCTCAGCTTGGGCACAATCAGTCCGATTAATTTTTTGTAAACAATTACTGCTGGTGGCTACAGGCACTAACAGTCATTGTGTCCTGCCAGCTGTGATGGCTCCCCACTGGTAGAACACAAAAGCACTGCAGGAAGGATTCCCCCATCAACACTGTGTTGATCGGTGAATCGAGCCATTTAACTTTCTTTCACTCGTAATGGAAGAAAAGAAAGCCACATAATCTATGGGCTGCTTAAGGGTTGCACATAAAATTCAGGGAATATTCATTATCACAGGCAGCAGACACAAGACGATATAGTCAAAGACTATAGACATGATACAAGAGATAGTTAGAGACTGTGGACATAATACATGAGATGGTTAGAGACTGCAGGCATGATACAGGAGATGGTCAGAGACTGTGGACTTAATACAGTAAATTGTCAGAGATTGTGGATTTAATACAGGAGATTGTCAGAGACTGCAGACATGATACAGGGGCTGGCCAGAGACTGTGGACTTAATACAGGAGATGGTCAGAGACTGCCGATATGATACATTAGCTGGCCCGAGACTGTGGACTTAATACAGGAGATGGTCAGAGACTGCAGACATGATACAGGAGCTGACCAGAGACTGTGGACTTAATACAGAAGATGGTCAGAGACTGCAGACATGGTAAAGGAGCTGACCAGAGACTGTGGACTTAATACAGGAGATTGTCAGAGACTGCAGACATGATAAAGGAGCTGACCAGAGACTGTGGACTTAATACCGGAGCTGGCCAGAGACTGTGGACTTAATACAGGAGATGGTCAGAGACTGCAGACATGATACAGGAGCTGGACAGAGACTGTAGATTTAATACAGGAGATTGTCAGAGACTGCAGACATGATACAGGAGCTGGACAGAGACTGGGGACTTAATACAGGAGATGGTCATAGACTGCAGACATGATACGAGGGATGGCCAGAGACTGTGGACTTAATACAGGAGATGGTCAGAGACTGCAGACATGATACAGGAGCTGGCCAGAGACTGTGGATTTAATACAGGAGATTGTCAGAGACTGCAGACATGATACAGGAGCTGGACGGAGACGGGGGACTTAATACAGGAGTTGGTCAGAGACTGCAGACATGATACAAGGGATGGCCAGAGACTGTGAACATGCTATAGGAGTTGTTAGAGACTGGTGACATGCTTCAGGAGACATCCAAAGACTAGAGACATGTTACATGAGGCTGCTAGAAATCACTACTATAACAGGGCAAAAAGGAAACAGATTAGGGGCCATGAGGACCGCAGAAAAAGTGCCAAAGGGCTACATGGGGCCCCTGGACCACAGGTTGGGCACCAATGATCTAAAAGGAAGAAGTAAGTGATACAAAAGGTAATAATTGTATGGGGATGTGCTGTTAGGTCAGTTCATACCACAAGTAGGACATGCTGCCTTTTTACACAGTGCAATGTTTTTTGTTATATTTCAATTAAATTAACAAAGGGGGATAAAGGTAGCCAGTGTGAAACATTCTAACACCCCTTTAGCCTTGGTTCACACTAGGGCCATTTTGCTGGCCATGGCATGGCAGCCTATTCATTTGAATGGGCTACTGTGCGGCACAAAATGCAGGGAAAAGGTCCCTGCACCTAAACAGAAATCTCAGCCCTCACAGAGAACTGCACTACAGTGCGGTTCCCAGTACAGATGTAATTTCCAGTGCAGGCGGCATGCCATTAATATTAATGGCACCTGCCCATGGGTCCCCCATTTTGTGTGTGGATGGTTGCTGCTAGGGGCGGACTGACAACTCATGGGGCCCACGGGCAATAGGGGATCATGGGGCCCCTGTGTCCTTGCCCAAACTAAAAAAAGCCTATGAAAAAGGTACCAGGGGCATCTCATCTGGCCCCCTACTGACCCTGGGCCCTCGGCGGTGCCTGAGTTTCCAAAAGGTCAGTCCGCCCCTGGTTGCTGCTGTGGGACAAATTGTAGGTCCCGCAGCAGCTCCCACCCGCACCAGTGTGAACCAACACTAAAAGCACACACTAGTGGCCATGGGTTATACAGAGTACAACCAAAGGAAACACATGGCAATGGCATAGACAGAGCATGTTCACAGATCTTTGAAAGTTGCTCAAGTCCATTTTATGTGCCTTCTTTCATGCATTATGAGGAACACAGAAGTCTATGGTAATGAATAAAAAAAACATGCATGATACATTCTGCATACATTTCCAGACCCTGGTAGCAAGCGTAAATAGTTTTTTTTATTTGCCAACATGAAATATGCATTAAAAATGCATGACAAATGTGCCACACATTTCAAAAACACACATCAATGCACAAAGAGGTGTTAAAACTGCACTGAAAACAGAAATGCAAAGGTGCGAACCTAGCCTTTGCTTAGGCATTCACTTCAAGGTTGCCAACCCCCATTACTTTTTTTTACTGACAAAACTGATGGAGCACTTTCAGGACAGACCAGATCGATTGATTCTGATTGGCCAGAACCATCACAATGAATTGATTTGGTCTGCTTTAGACATGCTGCACAGAGAAGAGCAGGGATTTCAAATCCACTGACCACTGGAGCAGCTGTGAGGGTGCTGACAGCTTGGTAACCCCCGGAGGTAAGTACAGTGGGCTGGGGGGGAGAAAGGGTGTCCGGTGTTAGTTCACCTTTTTTGAAAGTGGAGGGGGGTTGGGTACACTCCCTCCTCATTCTTGCAGTTCTGGAGCTGTCAAAACTTTGTGGAGCTGTCAGTGTACTGAAGATCTGTTGGCTTTGGCTGTCCAGTCTGTATATTGATGGACAGCTTCTCCCATCCACAGACTATAACAGATAGGAGAATATGGCCTTTTTTTACAAACTGTTCATACGAAAAGGATAGTTTGCAACTTAGATAAAATGTAATTTAAAGAATATGTCCAGCCAAGACCATTTTTAAAGGTTTCCATAGAGTGTTGTTTATTGCTATCAGGGGCTTGCTTAGAGGGTCAAAGATAGCAATAAAGATCAGACAAGGGTTCTGTCTTTCCTCTTATTTCTGTCTGTTGATGTTGGAGATTTTCCTTAAATTCCTGTCTGGTGAAATAGATGTCACCAAGACACAAAGTAAGGAGAAACTTGACAGGGGTCCTATTCCTTCACCACTCTGTGTGTCTCTGCAATGGGGTCCCCGACCCCCTATACTAACCATACCATTGATCCTTCCACAGACAGCACTGAAACAACTGGTGTCAGTGACTCATTCAGTGATGTCACTTCCAAAGTGTAGCTCATACTTAGTGATTGGCTGCTAGACTGAAGTACTGTCACAGAGGAGGAGGTCACATGCTCCTGCATACCAGTTGGTAGCTCCAGTGATTGTGGACAGCTGTGAATGAGGAGCATTGAGAGAGTGCTGGTTAGGTGTATATAAAGGGGTAAATGGGCCCTTTGCAGAAACACTTTCAATTTGCCTTGCATAGACGAGGTTAGAGTGTCTCTTTAACACATGTTACAGTGTGTGCTGGGAGGCAAGTATGTTTGTTTTGGCCATGCATGTGCGTTGGAGTGCCATTAAAATGAATGGCAAAGCAGTGAAATGTACTTGCACAGAGTGTAGTCGTAATGTACAATTTGCTAATTAAAATCTTTTAGATTGTAAGCTCCAAGGAGCAGGGCCCTCCTAACCAGGGGTGGACTGACAACTCATGGGGCCCCCAGCAATAGGGGATCATGGGGCCCCTGTGTCCATGCCCACACTCAAAACACACCCAAAAAAGCCTATAAAAGGTACCAGGGGCATTTCATGGGGCCTCCTACTGACCCAAGTGCCTGAATGGTCAGTCTGCCCTTGCTCCTAACCCTCTTGTATTGAACTGTATTGTTGCTGTACTGTCTCCCATTATATTGTAAAGCGCTGAGCAAACTGTTGGCGCTATATAAATCCTGTATAATAATAATAATAAATGTAAAGGGGTCTAAAAGGTTAGACATACAGGTATACATACAGTTCAAATGCATAGATTTGAATGAAACCTAACAAAAAAATTATAATTCTGCACAGCCAGTTTTCGAATTCATGCATCTCTGCCTCTGACGCTGTGCAATGGGACATCCATAAAAAGGTCATTTTAAGAGTCCATAACCATTTATTACTGATGGAATTAAATTAGCAAAAAGATAAATGACCGCCAATGCATTTTTTGGGCCAAACAATCCTCACTTATCAGGGCTTGAATAAAAAAAATCCTACATGACTGTATCTGAAAGTTAATGGAAAATATTCTTTGTAAAAAAGAAGCAATTTCAGCAAAAAGAATACACCTTGTTCAAGGTTGTGATTGGATAGAACAGTTTCTTATTTCCCTGCACACTTCTCCAATCAGCAAGCTCTATTTATTAGATTGCAGTATAATCTGACTGGTTTATAGATTCGCCGCTTTCTCTTCCAGTTGGAGACTACTGTGTAGGAGATTATGTTGAGGAAAGTGGAAAAATAGCACTGGACCCGTAGCATTATCTCACTGGTACTGCAATCTTAAAGTACTGGTGTTGATGTATATTATCTGGTTCTGATTATTATTAATAATATTATTGATATAGAACAAAGTGAGCGCTACTGATAAATTGTCACATAAGCAGCTAAAAGCACTAAAGATGATCACAACCACCTCTAATAAAGAAAAATGAGTAAAGTGCAGCGCTAAATAACACAATATAAAATTCTATGAAATTCGATCTAAATAGTTCGATCAAAGATAAATGTTCATAAGATCCTGCGATCGATTCATAAATGAGGTGAACACAGCTTGTATCAGATCCGGAAAATGGCAGAAATGTGCACTCACCGACCGCGCATAGGAAATGCGCATATGTGTATCAAATCCCACAGATGTCGTGTCCTCCAGGAAGAGGTGTCGTCAGTCGATCTGCTGGGCTAACAGGGCCTCCTTAGATTTGGATCAGCCAAGGTATATGTTCCTTCCAGGTGCAGGGTTCCCTCCTCTGGATGAGATACAGTCATGGCCGAAATTGTTGGCACCCTTGATATTTCTCCAGGAAATCATGTATTTCTCACGAAACGTATTGCATTAACACATGTTTTGCTATACACATGTTTATTCCCTTTGTGTGTATTGGGACAAAACAAAAAAAGGGAGGAAAGAAAGCAAATTCGACATAATGTCACACAAACCTCCAAAAATGGGCTGGACAAAAGTATTGGCACCCTTTCACAACTGCGGATAAATAAGAATGTTACAAGCATGTGATGCTCCTGTAAACTCACCTGGGGCAAGTAACAGGTGTGGGCAATATAGAAATCACACCTGAAAGCAGATAAAAAGGAGAGACGTTCACTTAACCTTTGCATTGTGTGTCTGTCTGTGCCACACTAAGCATGGACAACAGAAAGAGGAGACGAGAACTGTCTGAGGACCTGAGAACCAAAATTGTGGCAAAATATCAACAATCTCAAGGTTACAAGTCCATCTCCAGAGAACTAGATTTGCCTTTGTCCACAGTGCGCAACATTATCAAGAAGTTTGCAACCCATGGCACTGTAGCTAATCTCCCTGGTCGTGGACGGATGAGGAAAATTGATGAAAGATTGCAACGCAGAATAGTCCGGATGGTGGATAAGCAGCCCCAAACATGTTCCAAAGACATTCAAGCTGTCCTGCAGGCTCAGGGAGCATCAGTGTCAGCGCGAACTATCCGTCGACATTTAAATGAAATGAAACGCTATGGCAGGAGACCCAGGAGGACCCCACTGCTGACACAGAGACATAAAAAAGCAAGACTACAGTTTGCCAAAATGTACTTGAGTAAGCCAAAAGCCTTCTGGGAAAACGTCTTGTGGACAGATGAGACCAAGATAGAGCTTTTCGGTAAAGCACATCATTCTACTGTTTACCGAAAACGGAATGAGGCCTACAAAGAACAAAACACAGTACCTACGGTAAAATATGGTGGAGGTTCAATGATGTTTTGGGGTTGTTTTGCTGCCTCTGGCACTGGGTGCCTTGACTGTGTGCAAGGCATCATGAAATCTGAGGATTACCAAAGGATTTTGGGTCGCACTGTAGGGCCCAGTGTCAGAAAGCTGGGTTTGCGTCCAAGATCCTGGGTCTTCCAGCAGGACAATGACCCCAAACATACGTCAAAAAGCACTCAGAAATGGATGGCAAAGAAGCGCTGGAGAGTTCTGAAGTGGCCAGCAATGAGCCCAGATCTAAATCCCATTGAACACCTGTGGAGAGATCTTAAAATTGCTGTTGGGAAAAGGTGTCCTTCCAATAAGAGAGACCTGGAGCTGTTTGCAAAGGAAGAGTGGTCCAAAATTCCGGGTGAGAGGTGTCAGAAGCTTATTGATGGTTATAGGAAGCGACTGATTTCAGTTATGTTTTCCAAAGGGTGTGCAACCAAATATTAAGTTAAGGGTGCCAATACTTTTGTCCAGCCCATTTTTGGGGTTTTGTGTGACATTATGTCATATTTGCTTTTCTGCCTCTGTTTTATATTTGTTCCAATACATACAAAGGGAATAAACATGTGTATAGCAAAACATGTGTTAATGCAATACCTTTTTTGTGTGAAATACTTGATTTTCAGGAAAAATATCAAGGGTGCCAACAATTTCGGCCATGACTGTATGTAGCTGTGTCTTACTAGGGAAACTCAGTGAAGTCTTCTTAGGGCACAAGGTATTCACATGTCTCAATCCATCACATATCTGAGCCCAGCCAGGCGGTATGGAGTGTCCGGGGTACCAATGGTCAGGAGCCCCTCTCCAGCCAGATCTGCATTTGAGCTCTATGCAGTTTAATACAAGAACAACCGAACCAGCTCTCTCCAACCGAGAGAGCTGGTTCGGTTGTTCTTGTATTAAACTGCATAGAGCTCAAATGCAGATCTGGCTGGAGAGGGGCTCCTGACCATTGGTACCCCGGACACTCCATACCGCCTGGCTGGGCTCAGATATGTGATGGATTGAGACATGTGAATACCTTGTGTCCTAAGAAGACTTCACTGAGTTTCCCTAGTAAGACACAGCTACATATCTCATCCAGAGGAGGGAACCCTGCACCTGGAAGGAACATATACCTTGGCTGATCCAAATCTAAGGAGGCCCTGTTAGCCCAGCAGATCGACTGACGACACCCCTTCCTGGAGGACACGACATCTGTGGGATTTGATACACATATGTGCATTTCCTATGTGCGGTCGGTGAGTGCGCATTTCTGCCATTTTCCGGATCTGATACAAGCTGTGTTCACCTCATTTATGAATCGATCGCAGGATCTTATGAACATTTATCTTTGATCGAACTATTTAGATCGAATTTCATAGAATTTTATATTGTGTTATTTAGCGCTGCACTTTACTCATTTTTCATTAATAATATTATTATTTTTTTAAATATTCATTAAAAATGATATTTTTATTATTAATATTATTTTATTAATATTGTGGTTTTTACCCAATTGATGAACAGAAATGGTAAGGTTTAATATTCATGTCCTCCCATGTGTCTTAGGTTCTTGTATAATGATTAATTATTATAATTAATTTTTATACTTCCTATTCAATTGGCTATTGGGTATTTAGTTTTAAATATGACCTGAGGAGGAAATATTATATGATATGGAGATATCCCTCTTTTTTCTAGCACTAATGAAGAGGGCACTCTTGGACCCCCCGATACTTTTTTGGAATTGTCCCCCAACTTTTTTTGGAATAATGTTGTGTCTGAACCTCTTAGTAATGGTGTGGTGCTTCAATTTCCATTTTTATCACAGTACAGGAGATTATAGTAGGCTGATAAGAAAGCACATTGAAGTACTATTTATAATAAAAACATTTAAAGCTTTTTTTTTTAATGAACACGTAACCGGATTAGGTGAAAGTCTTGAATATCATGCAACAGTTCTGAGTGCCAAGAGTTGTGTTTATTTTCAGTGCTCCTCATCTCTTCTGCTATAGTTTGCTAAAGGGAGCTGTGATGGGCCTTTAGTCTTTCAGGAGGCTTCTAGGAAGTGGCCCTGGCTATGCAGCTCTAATGTATGAAACAAGCTCTTCGATATTCTCTCCAGATACAAAAACCCACGTATAACCAACCTTTCTGCTTTTAGTTTATTTTCAAGAGTTAAATTACCCAACAGATTCTGGAAGCTCTTGGAGACTTCACTGGTTGTGCATGTCAGCACTATGTGTATGACCATTATGAGTGCGCCCCATTCTTCCTGTTGAATTAAAAATCTATTATATGCTATAGCATTATGCACTGTGCAGACCTTAGCACTGTACTAAATCTCTATCTATCTATCTATCTATCTATCTATCTATCTATCTATCTATCTATCCATTCAGTCGTATCCAACTCTTGCATGGACCGTCATTCGTAAGCAGGGGTGAACTGACAACTCATGGGGTCCCCGGGCAATAGGGGATTATGGGGCCCCTGTGTCCTTGCCCAAACTCAAAAAGCCTATGAAAAAGGTACCAGGGGCATCTAATGGGCCCCCCTACTGACCCGGGGCCCTTGGGCAGTGCCCGAGTTTCCAAAAGGTCAGTCCGCCTCTGCTTGTAAGCGACTTTTTTTTCCATGAATTCTCTTAGCAATTATTTTACAGGGTAGGTTGCCAGGTCTTTCCCCAAACCCTACCATGCAGAAGATCCCGCGTGGCCAGGGATGAAACTAGGACAATTTAGACAGGAGCCAATTAACCTACCAGCATGTCTTTGGAGTGTGGGAGGAAACCGGAGTACCCGGAGGAAACCCACGTGAACACAGGGAGAAAACACAAACTCCATGCAGGAGGTGCCATGGTTGGGAATTGAACCCATGACCCAATTACTGCAAGGCAGAAGTGCTAACCAGTAAACCACTGTGCCACCCACTATACTAAATAGGGGGGCATTTATTTGTACAGTCTAATTCAAATAGATACTGCACTAGGTTTGAATTAGCCTTTTAAGAGACAATATCCTCTTATATACTTGCAGTTTGGTGACTTCAGTTGATTGGGGATTTGCACGGTTTGATTTTACATACATTTATTTGTACAGGCAACACTTTGGATTTGTGTGTATTGCTTGATCTGCATTGTTATGATACATATACAGTATGTAGTGAAGCCTTGTGTTGTGTTAGCCAATGATCACTGAAAGTGTTACTAAACCCAGGACCCTGCATTCACTATATCTGGTCTCCGACAGTACATACAACATGGAAATGCAATTATTTTAGTAAATAAAATCTGCTAAATACCTTTTCTCATCAGCAGTATATAGCAGTCTTGTGACTTCTATCAGTGTCCATCTGAGAACTGGTTATTCTTTTAGGAGGAAATTTTCATTCTGATCTGACTGTCCTATGAGGCTGCATAACCCCTGACCTGCTTTCTGGACAGCGCTGATTGGCCCTGTGCTGATCATTTGCACCGTCACAAAGAAAAAAAAACTCTCTAGCAATGCACACTAAACTGAGCATGTGCAGAGTGACTACTAGTACTTTCGAACGACATTTGCCAAGTCATCAAATGTACTGAGAATTTTCATATGCACAGTATGTTCCTTAGACAAGTTACTAGTGTATGGCCAGGTTTAGATGGTATGCCATGGGTCACTTTAAGTTAAAGTGGTCGTAAAGGCTCAAGTTTTTTTGCCTTCATGCATTCTATACATGAAGGTAAAAAACCTTCTGTGTTCAGCATCCCCCCAGCCCCCCCTAACACTCACCTAAGACTCCTCTTGATCCAGCAATGTGCACTGGAGTCTCAGCGCTCCCGGGATTCCCTCTTCTCATTATCTGAGACAGAATTGGGAGCCATTGACTCCCACTGCTGTCAATCACAGCCAGTGAGCCAAAGAGAGAGGGGGCAGGACCAAGCCATGGCTCTGTGTGTGAATGGACACACGGAGCAATGGGTGCCCCCATAGCAAGCTGCTTGCTGTGGGGGCACCCGACAGAAGGGAGGGGCCAGGAGAACCTGTGGGAGACCCGAGAAGAGGAGGATCCAGACTGCTGTGTGAAAAACCACTGCACACAGCAGGGAAGTATAGACATGTTTGTTATTTTTTTTCTTAAAAAAAATAAATGTTTAGAATCACTTTAAGTCCCAGCATGCTAAAAACAGCAAAAACAGGTAGCTAATAGGGCGGGATGTTTTCGGTTGAGTGTTTAACTCAATGCATTCATACATCAGTTGGGGTGCTGTCCGCTGAATAACAGACATTTAGTTCCAGTGACGAGACCCAGGTTTGATAATATTAGTTTTACTGCATTAGAGTCTTATAGTGGTTGTAAACCTCAGACATGAAATATAAACAAAGCATATCCCTCTATAGTGTGTACTTGTCTGAATTAAGAGCATCTTGTGTCATTTCTGTATGTTGCTTCGTTCCTCTGCTATCAGCATAAATTACTTCTGACATGTTTTCCTGACACCAAGAGAAAAATGGTGACAGGGGAGGGACCTCCAGCAGATTGACAGCCTTGGCTCTGTTGCCGTGAGCTGTATGAAGGTAGGGTGTGTCTCTTCCCTCTGGTCAGCTCTCAGAGGTCTCTTTACTGGGTTCTGCAGAATGTAATTTCAGCTCTTTACCCCCTTTTTGCTGAACTCTCAGACAAGCTTTAGAAATTCAGCAGATGTAGAGAACAGAAAACTGCAGATAAACAGGTACAACCTATGTAGGAGGATTTGTTTAATCTCTGTGTATCACCTGAGGTCAGTCACTCCCAGGGGCGGACTGACATTCGAGCACTCGGCCACTGCCCGAGGGCCCGGGGTCAGTAGGGGGCCCCATGAAATGCTCCTCGTACCTTTTTATAGGCTTTTTTGGGTGTGCTTTGAGTGTGGGCAAGGACACGGGCCCCATGATCTCCTGTCCATGCCCGGGGGCCCCATGAGTTGTCAGTCCGCCCCTGGTCACTCCACTGGGTATATGTAAAGGTTTATAACCACTTTAAGCCCTAGTTATGCCTGTGCATTTTGGTACACTTCAGGAGCAAAGAGCTGAGTGTTCTGGGCATATTTTCCATGCATTTTATGTTTTCCCATTCTTATCTACAAAACACATGTTTTGCCAAAAACCACAGCAAAGATGCAGCAAACAAGATATTTGTAACACACACAGCACCCTTAACAATTGTAAAATGCACCAATGAGCAATGGGAATTGAGGTCAGCCTGTGCTCAGATCATGAACATTAAAGTATTTACATGTTTGAAACAAGCACGCAAAAACCCTCACTCATCTCTTTATCTATAAACATTGTGACTAAATTCATTTTCAAAATTTACAAACAGGCACTGCTTCTTATGAGAACAGAACTTGGCAGGCTGCCAGAACAGACAGCAAAGGTTTCTAAGGCGTTAGGCCCCTTTTACATGGGTGTTCAACATTCTGTCTCAGGCTTCGTTCACACCAGTACATTTTTTAGTGCTTTTTGCAGAAACGCACTACAGTCCATTTAACTTGGTTTCCTAAAGAACATGTTCACATCTATGCTTTTTTGAGCTGCTGCATTTTTGGAAAGGGTCAGGGACTTTTTTTAAAAGCAAAAAGCAGAAAAGCAGCCTCCTTGCTACAATGGATTTCAATGGAAAATCTACTGAAATGCATGGTAGTGCATTTTTGCTGTGTTTTTGCCGTGGTTTGCATTTGTATTCTGCCCAGCAAAAAAAAAAAAATTCCATGTTAAAAAAAAAGCTGAACAAAGCACAAAACTTGGTAAAACTACATAAAAAATGCGCCAAAAACACATGTAGAAAACCGCAAAACGAACTGCAAAAAGCACTGCAAAACGGACAAAGGCAAACTGCATAGGTATGAACAGGGCCTTAAGTCAGGATCAGTTCAGGATCCCCTGTTGTGTCAAATCAGAATGGAAAAGGATGATTGAGATATATATATATATATATATATATATATATATATATATATATAAATATATAAAACATCCGTGTCCATTAAAATTTTCCCTCTAATACATGAGAGAGCCAAAAGAGACTCATGTGATCTCTATAGGTGGCCGGATGTAAGTGGAGGTGTATTCTATGTCCACCTATGTCCAGTCAAGTCAGCTATGGTGGACCTAGATGCAAACCTATTGCATTAGATCAACCAAACCTGAATGGACCCAGATATGGCTAGATATAGGTGTACACATGTCTTCTTACATCTGTCCACTCATAGGGATACATTGCAGTCCATTTTTGTATTGAGTAATCACAAGTCAACCATGGACTATCAGAACATCTCCATGAAAGGTGCCTTAAAAAGCAACTGAAACCAGGCTCTAGAGTCTTTACTGTGATTTTTGAGAAGGAATAACTTCACATGAAAAACAGAAAGAGAAGTCAGAGATTGCTTGTTGTGAAGATATTTTACTGCTTAAGAACATGCATATAATGTCCTTAGTTTGGGTACAGGTGTGCTTTAATTTCTAAATCACGAAAAGGTTAATGATCAATTGCTGAAGGATCTATATTTTAATATTTTAAGCAGCCTCTAGAGCAGCTGGTAGCTGCATATGAAGCTCCAAACATTTTATTAGCTCTTCACAACTGCCATACATAATATTAGTCTAATTCTTCCATGGAACTACAAGTTCCAGCATGTCACCCCAAGCCTGTAGTTCCACAGCAGTTCTAAAGCCAGAGTTTGTGGTTCTTTGAGAACTTTTGTTCCTTTAGCTCATTATTAATTGTTAAAATGTTTTTATTGTGATCTACAAATCATTGTGATACAAGCTTGGTCTTTGATACAGTAAGAGACCTGAACTATATTTAGTGATAATTAGATGAAGGGCCTTGAAGTTCCTAGTAGTTACAGCAGGTAGACAGGACACGTTCCAGACTGTTAAGTGAAACTGACAGCATTTTTTTTCCTTTTATCTTGCAGACGATCTCTCCCACTCTCCTGCTAGAAGACAGAGGTATTTGTTTGATGTATCAACTTTGTCAGACAAAGAAGTACTGGTGGGAGCTGAGCTAAGGATCTTTCGGAAAACTCCCATGGAGCTGGCAAAAGCCCCCTTAGGGCTGTACCACCTGCAGATTTTGCCTTGCTCATCCAAAACCCCATGGGATTCCATCACACTGGACCTGCGGGAAACTATTGCGCCAGGTTGGGAAGTCTTTGACGTGTGGAAAAGCCTGGATGAGCTAAGAATCAGAAAGCAGCTCTGCTTGGAGTTAAGAGCCTTTTCCGCCACCTCTGGGCTTGAGGTGAACCTAAAAAGTTTAGGTTTGGCTAGGAAACCCAGATCTCAGCAGGAGAAGGCTCTTCTGGTGGTATTTACCAAATCCAAGAAGAAGAACCTTTATAATGAGCTAAAGGAGCAGGTTCATTCTTCCAAGGGGCTGGATAAAGAAGTTCGATTTCAATTTAAAACCAAGAGAAAAAGAAGGACAACGTTTAACAGTCGTCACGGAAAACGTCACGGAAGGAAATCTCGACTTAGATGTAGCAAAAAACCGCTCCATGTGAACTTTAAGGAATTGGGCTGGGATGATTGGATTATAGCTCCCTTAGAATATGAAGCATATCACTGTGAGGGAGTCTGTGATTTTCCTTTGAGGTCTCATCTAGAACCCACAAACCATGCAATTATCCAGACCTTAATGAACTCTATGGACCCAGGATCTACTCCTCCTAGCTGTTGCGTGCCTACCAAATTGACTCCTATAAGCATTCTATACATTGACGCTGGTAATAACGTGGTCTACAAACAGTATGAGGATATGGTGGTAGAGTCCTGTGGTTGCAGGTAGCAGATGCTAGTTTGGTGGCTCTCAGTCTTATCGGAATTGATAGGATGGAAAACACAAAAAGAACTAAGGGACAAGAGCGGGCTGGTCCAGGATCGAGTTGTGTAAAATTTCAGGGGAGAAGTGGTAACATGTCTGGCCCCTCCTTTTACCCTAGCAGGATATACCATACGCTGCAAGAAAGGCACTGAGCAGTGACTGCATGGTGTGCACTGTGCTTTTCACAGACACTTTACATATAAAGCTACATATTTCCAACCACGGGTGAGCAAAGAAAACCACGACCACCTATATTTAGGTCATATTTTCTATAGATCCTCCAAATGGAAGGCAGTTTTTAGCCGATTCTTCAAACTGAGCAGAATAGAAAAAAGAGAACTTGGCTAGAGCTTTGATTGTCATTTGTCTGATTACAGTTCAGAGTGAGTTCTCTACAATAGTCTCATGTTCCTTGTAAGATGGCGGGAGGAGGTGGAAGGGAGTCTGATGGTGGCACTTTGTTATCCCTTCCCATTAAATCTGATGGAACCCACGCCATCCTGATCTAGCGGTGGGAGTCACGTCTGGCTAGAAAAGGATTATGTTGCTGCTTTTTTTTCTGTTGATTTTTGAAGTGTACACAAGATGCAGTGACAGGCACCTGTTCAAACTGAGC
The DNA here is from genome assembly GCF_062004578.1 of Staurois parvus. Taxonomy (NCBI): domain Eukaryota; kingdom Metazoa; phylum Chordata; class Amphibia; order Anura; family Ranidae; genus Staurois; species Staurois parvus. The sequence continues at coordinate 5,640,876 of NW_028317848.1, forward strand.
CCATTTAAGATTACAGGAGAGCAATAGTCTGTTCTTTTCATGGGCTGGCATGCGGAGAGTAATGAGAGCAGCCAACAAGCATACAGGCCCCAATAAAAGTTTTTCTTTTCCCAGCTACTTTCCTTATCGTAGCAAGTAATCCAAAGGATGATCCACATCACTTCACAGGCCGAGGTCACTTAGTAGACACAATGACACACAGCTGAAAGAGGAGGAAGGGTGAAAATGGAGAAATCCAGGTGAATTGTGTGTCTGACAGGTCATATATAAGGCAGTGCAAGGCATAATGACTGTGCAAATGGTAATATTCTTTAACAGCAAGTTAGATTTCATCCTTTATTGACCTAAAGTGTATTTAAACCTGAACAATAAGATTCTCTTATTTGTTCCACTTTGGTTTGTTGAATATATTGTTGCAAAAGTGTTGTTATCTGTTGGATAAGTGCAAGAAAAATACCTATTTATCCTGCAAGAAATCCAGTGAGCTATTATCTTGTGAAACCTGCTTCTGCTGTACTAGTATCCGAAACAGTGTTATCAACCCTGCCCAGATCACCACTGTGAACTACAGAATAGATCCCCCCATTTTATGGAAATAAGAAAAAATGGAGGTGTTCTGAAGTTACTGCAACTGGAGTTAATGCTTTCTATTGGCCAGAATTCTGGCCATTTGAATGCATTAACATGGGAATGCGCGTTAACGCGCCTAGCATTAATGAATGTTAATGCCCTCTAATGCCTGTTTTTGTACTTTTGAGCGGTTTTTATGCTCAAAAGCTCCACTGTTGAACACACAAGGGATGTTTTTTTCTGGGTGTGAAAAGGAGACGCCAACTTACTGCAGTAGAAACGCAATGGATTTATTCATGAAGGGTTAAAAACACTCCCAAGATATAGAGTAGTAAAAAGCTCATAAGTATTACAGTATTGGCTGCTCCTTTTCGTCCTGTAGGTACCACCAACCAGGATCCAGACAGCTGTAGGAGTTGTGAAATCACCTTGGACGCCCTGTAGGAGATCAGGAAGTTCACGCCAAGCAGCGTGGAGTGCACGGGCAGATGTGACATCAATGGAAGAGTCTTCTAGAGGCCTGTAAAAAGAACTAGAGGCTCCAAGCGTGTAGCCTGTGATTCCTGACGGTCTTCTGGTCCTTCGACTCTTCTGGTGATGTCATAACCTCCCGTGTGCTCCACGCTGGTTGGTGTGGATTTCCTATAGGGCGTAAAGCCGATCTTACAAGCCCTACAGTTGTCTAGATCCTGGTTGGTGGTACCTGCAGGATGAAAAGGAGCGGCCAATACTGTAACACTTATGAGCTTTTTACTACCCTATATCTTGTGAGTGTTTTTAACCCTTCATGAATAAATCTATTGTGTTTATACTGCACTTAGGTGGTGCCTCCTTTCCTCTCCCTTATTCTTCACTACAGAGCTGGAAATACTTTGAAGATGGCAACCGCTGATGTATTTTTCATCAGACTCATGAAGTTTATGGACTATTCTTGGTCACTGCCTTACACCCAGTACCCCTATAATATTTATATGCTTATTGGATACCTAAACATCTGTGCCCAAGAATATCCTCCTTTTTTTAGTAATGTTTTTTTTCTGCCTATAAACTCCCTTGACACTAAAATCCTGAAAATGCCTATAGTGTGCAAAGACAAATGAGCTAATATGGAGGGGAGTTTACTGGCAAAGAAAAAGAAAGCTCATGCAGTGTGCATGAGGCCTTAGGCTCCATGTACACGGGACACTTCTGAACGATGGAAACTGACTGCTGGAAATCGTAGGTTAAAAAAATTCTGTTTAGCTGCGTTTGCATATCGCGTTTATGAGCGATTATGAGCGTTTGCGTTTAGAAGCTTTTTTTAAAGATAACCTCAGGAAACCTTCCATAATGCCCAGAATGCACTAAAAAACAGTAAAAAATGAACCATTTCAGACATTTTGAGAGAAATAGAGATAGCAGAAGCAGAGAGAGCAGTATTTGTTGAGATTAGCTGTCTTTTATTTTTTTTTTTTGGCGTTTGGATGTCTTCCAGCTCATTTCTGTGCAGAAATTATTGCAGCAGTGTCTAACATATTTTCTTTCATGCGAAACCTCAAAGTATGGTGTACCAGGTCCATTTGAGTACCGGGAAAACACTTTTCATGCATTTTTCATGATGAAAAAAGGCTCTTGGACAGCATCTGGAAATGGCAGAGTTAAAAAAAATTTCCAAACGCAATGTGGTTAGCCGCATTTACATGCATTTACAAGCATTTGCTGTTTGAAACGCTGATACAATCTACTCCTGAACGCAAGTTTGGTGCGTTAAAAAAAAACGACTGTAAACTCAACTGCCTGTAAACAACGTAGTGTACAAGGACACATAGGAAAACATTAGGGAGAGTTCAGGGGCTGCTGAAAAAAACGCAGAAAAGCTCCTGAACGTGAGTTTATCAGCTGCAATGTACATGGAGCCTTAGGAGCTAGTAGGTGACAATGCTGCTCCTCTGTAGGTAATATAGTAAATGTTGTCATATTAGTTCAGGAAGTGCGTTACTGGCAGGATCACCAGGTGAAAATAAAGAAAAAAAGACAAAAAAAAACCTGAATGCAGCCACCACATGCCTTACACACACTGGATATTTTTACAGCTGTTCCTAGGGACGTCTAACGTTTTTTTTTCCTGCCTCTCCCCTGCATGTTAGCCTATGTGTCCATGCACACATAGGCTTTTAGCAATGTTTAGTGGCAGGAGAGTTTAGCGGCAGAAAAAAAAAACCCACTGCCAGGAGCAGCAGAGATTTGGCAGAAAAATGCTTGACGCTGCTAAACACGTCTAAATGCACCTAAACTCTAGGCGTGTTTAGCACTTTAGTGTTTATTAATTTCAGTAGCTTGAATAGATTAAAATTCTGGTCAATGAAATAAATAAACACCCAAACACCAAACGCTGTTGAACCCTGCTAAACTGGTTTGAAAAAAAAAAAGAAGCCAGTGTGCATGAGGCCTTAAAACTGGTAAGCTGCAATGTAATTCATTCTTTTTTTTGATTTTCGATAGACTTTAACAAAGTTGCTACAGGTTACTGCACTTATCTGGTAGTCAATGTAATCTACACCAAGCCACTTTGCGTAAAACAATACAAGGTTTTCCCATGGATACTAAAAGCGTACTCCTTGTTTTTTGACATTCCTGGAAGATTATTAGCCTATGAGAGCCTCAGGCAAAAGAAAAAAGAAGAGAGATTTGTGCAAAATGCTAATTACCGGTTTGGTGGAATCAAAATTTCAGTTTAAAAGATCTTCAAAGCAGTATATGACTTACAGTATGACAAAGAGCTTGTCCACATGTGTTTTTTTCATTGCTTTTAAGAGCTGGTAGCGGTTTAATGAGAACTGTCTGCATTACACCCAGCGAGCAATTACATTTTTCCTTGATGACAGCCAGCATTTCATTATTTGTATTCTATTGGTGGTATTGTGAGCAGCTGTCATTTAGGACACATTGGTAACCAACCAACGTTTTTTTAAAACCTGTTTTTTTTGGGGGGGGACATTGAAGCCCAGCTCTGGCAGTTTGTTACTGAAAAGGGCATTGAAAATATCAGCCTTCTAATTATTACCATTACACCGTTATAGCTTCTTAATGTATAGATTGGGGGAGATTTACTAGAACTGGAGAGTGCAAAATCTGGTACAGTTCTGCATAGAAACCAATCAGCTTCCAGGTTTTATTGTCAAAGCTTAATTTAATGAGCTGAAGTTAGAAGCTGATTGGCTACCATGATTCTGGCTGCACCACATTCTGAGTACTCTAGTTTTAGTAAATCTTACCCATTGTGTCCTAAGTGAAATCTTCAATGCGTCGCTTCTAGTCGGGTTTTTGAGTGTACTGAATGCATCTGTATATGATGAGAGCTGGTAGGTGAGTATTTTGTAGCCACAGCTACAATTTCTACATACCAGTATTTTCTAACATAATTACTTAATTACAACATATGTTTATATCAATAAAAAAGACCTCAGCGCCCAGGACCTCCTTCCCCACACACTTAACCACGTGAGATGCTGCTGTGCATAGGTATAAAACCAAAAAAAATTTTTTCCCAACTAAAAACAGCGCAAAACACACCAGAAAGCAATCTGTAAAATACCCAACCTATAAGTAATATTAATGCAAAATATTACAATTTATATATAAGTGTCAAAAAACAAAATAATTTGTGGCACATACAAAAAAACAAAAAAAAAAAGTCCAGTGACATGTCCAAAAAAACGTCCCGTGATAAAAAAACAAACTTATATTTTCATAAATTTCTTCAGTGTCAATAATAGTCCTTCCACCATCCACTAGTGCAAAACCAACATGAACCGCACTCACCAGATGTTTGTTTTTTGTATGTGCCACAAATTATTTTGTTTTTTGACACTTATATATAAATTGTAATATTTTGCATTAATATTACTTATAGGTTGGGTATTTTACAGATTGGTTTCTGGTGTGTTTTGCGCTGTTTTTAGTTGGGAAAAAAACAACATGTTTACCCTGTACCAGCTGGAAACTATCATTGTATCTCAACGATGCCCTGAAATGTTCACATGTATTGCCTATACCCTCTAAATCTCTATGATTTATGGAGTCCCATATACTTTTTAAATTACCAGAACCAACCATTTCTGTCTGGTTCCCTGCAGATTTAGGCCTCATGCACACTTTTTGCAGCCATTTTTAGAGGCGTCAGGTGTTTTTGTTTTTTTTTTACTGCTTCCAAACGGCCCTCCATGTTGTCCTATGTATCCATGCTCACATAGACTTTCAGAAGCTTTTAGTAGCAGCAGCGTTTACCAGCAGGAAAAAAACTCAGTGTCAGTGTGTCCAGGAGCAGCAGCGTTTTGGCAGAAAAAATGCTTAACGTGCATACGCGCGGCTAAACACGTGTTTATGCTAGGCGCGTTTAGCGCTTAATTGTTAATTCATTTCAATTGCCAGAATAAATTATTATTCTGGCCAATTAAATTAATTATTGCCCAAGCGCTTGATGTTTGTAAAGCGCCTAAACGCTTATAAATGCATTAGACACTTTGACAAGCATCACGCGTTTTTTTATGCCAAACCGCTGCTGCCAAGTGGAGAAGCGTCCCATGTGCATGAGGACTGAGGGCCCTATGTGTTGCAAGTTGATGATGAATCTGTACTTTCTTCTATATGCTTATTAGTACCTTCCACAAAATGCAATTTGATACTAAACAATGGTTGGGAAATGGAAATTATGGACGCTGCCAGCAGGAAAAGAAATACCTGCAGGACCCCCAAATCCTCTACCTTTACAGCCACATTATGGGCCACTTTTGCTGGCAAAGCTTTCTGAGAGAGTCAAAGCTTACCAGCCCCCTTGGCCAACCATACATTCCTATTGACCAGTGAAGTAGCCCTTCATGGTATTGCAGCACTAAAAATGTGTGTGGTGGATAGGGCAGTGGGCCAGAGGTGGGTGAGAAGGGCCGGATAAGCATCAGTACACTGCAAGTGAACTCATCCTTTAAAGCTGAAATCCAAAAAAATTTTTTTTAAATGTTTAAAAATTAAATTGGGCCAGTGTGGTTATCTCTAATAAATGCTACATAACATCAGGAGGGCTGTTGGGGACGCTAAAATTGTCTATGGCTGATCGTGGTTTTTCGGGCAGTGCTGCAGTGGTTTCCTGTTTCTTACAGTGACTATAGTGGGTCGCTCACTTGGGACCTCTTCCATTCAAAAAACGTCTTGTATTTATTTCAGAGAAAATCTAAAACATTCTGTGACTGGATGAGGGTTGAAAGCGACGTTCACCCGCCCATCTTCTTGTATTCACTAAAAAGTAGGAGGTGGCCAGAAAGCGACCCATTCTACTCTCTTATTTTTTGTAAGACAGAGGAATCTGCTGCAGTACCACCTGGCAGGTCACAGCTCAGAATACATGAGGCATGGACTACTAGTGACAATTCAAGCATCCCCAGCAGTCCTCCAGATCTTATGGCAATCATTAGAGGTAACCACGCTTGTCCAATCTAACTTTTAAAATCATTTTTTTTCTGGAGTTTAGCTTTAAACAAAAAGATGTACTTGCTTTGTCTATACAGGATCAAAACTTCTCTTATTTCCCTTTTAATTAAAATAAAGATCTGGTAGGTCAGCCATACATATTGGTAACTTCCTAGCACAAGGATTGTGACCATATAGACCCCCCCCCCCCCACTGTGTAAATAATGGACCTCTCAGTACTACTTTAACCATACAACATAGAACAATGTCATTAAATGGCAACACAATTATAATCTTTGTTTTTTTTATTTGAAAAACTGCTTTGACATTGGTCACATACTGTACATGCTGAAGGTGTTAGGATGTTGAGACATACAATACATTCAAGATGTACAGTAAAGTGGTTGTAAACCTCAGATATGAAATATGAACAAAGCAAATCCCTCTGTAGTGTGTACTTGTCTCAATTAAGAGCACCAAGTGTCATTTCTGTCTGCTGCTTTGTTCCTCTGACAAGTTTTCCTGACACCAAGAAAAAATGGTGACTGGGATGGACATGCAGTAGATTGACAGCCTCAGCTCTGTTCCTGTGAGCTGTGTGAAGGGGGGGGGGTGTCTCTTCCCTCCAATCACCTCTCAGAGCTCTCCTCAGTGATGTAACTTCAGCTCTCCGCCCCTTGCTTTTTAGAGCTGAGAGATACTGTGTAAATTCTGCACTTTGAATGGATGTAGGGGAATTATGGCCATGGATAAACAGGTACAACTTGTGTAGAAAGATTTGTTTCACTTCTTTGTATCAACTGAGTTCAGTCACTTCACTGGGTATATGGGAGGGTTTACAACCACTTTAAGCTTTTTATTGGATAGACTAGGTAAAAAGGGTACACTAATGTGAAGAAAAATTTGCTTTTTAAAAAACTAAAATGTTTTTTGGCAGTGATGAAATCTCAAGAGAAAAGCTTGCAGTGTTACAATGCATAGCTGAAAATATTCGTGTGTTTTTTTACAAGCATTTCTCTATATATTAAGCCGTATCACAAGTACTAAAGCAGATAACAAAACTGCAGGAAATGTCAGCTGAAGGGTACTGTACACACTAATGCCTATAAAATATCGAGCCTCAACATGCTTCCTTTTTGTACAAAGGCATCCCATTTGGTTTAAAGGGCCATTGAATGAGGCCATGCAGTGAAATATACTGGCAGTATTTTTGGCATCACATCTCTACATTGCCATTACTTGTGAATTGGAACGTATGATAGATGCATGTGTGTTAGAAGGGTGGTATTCAACCCCATATCCTGTCCTACTATACCAGCCTTTGTTTCCATTAGGCTTTATCCCCTTCATGTATGCATGCTATAATAGGACTTTAGGTAGTTTGGTTTCCAAAGGTCACACTCAAATGGTCAATTCCTGAAACCGTACAAAGAGCAAAGGTAATCTGCAAAGAGTTATAACTACTTGTAACCTATCATGTTGTTGTTGGATCACTCAAAACAAGAGTCTTGATTGGTTTTCATTTGTCTAAGTGCAGCGGGTAGATTTAGAAAAACTGGAGCACTCAGAATCTGGTGCAGCTGTGCATGGTAACCAATCAGCTTCTAACTTCAGAATGTTCCATTAAGCTTTGGCAATAAAACCTGGAAGCTGATTGGTTTCTATGTAGAGCTGTGCCTGATATTGTATGTTTCAGTTTTAGCAAATAACCCCCAGCATACCTTCTGAATGACAAGCCTGATAGCGAAATCCTGAGAGCTCCATACATTGCTCTCACACAACCTTATTGCCTAACCTCTTCTTAGAAATGGTTGTACAGCACAAAGGCATACAAAGAACTACGACACATCCAACCTGAAATATATGAAAACCTACATCTATACCTAAACACCTGCAAAGTATGGTGTCATTCCTGACACTCCTAATACACAGTATTATATTTTCCAGGTGCACTTTACATTATAATTTTGAGCCTGGTGAGACAGTTGGATCAATATATATTGCTCCTGAAAACTATCATTTGTTACATATTTGCAAATAAAGAGGAAGAACGGTTAGTTCTACAGTGTGGATAAAGTGCTTGAACCCATCATTCTGTGAGCACACAAATGTGTTCAGTATTTATTAGAATTGTGTTTATATATATTTAATTTTTTTTTCCCCCCAGACTCAGAAGTTCCTGCATTAAAGTGTAATAAAACCCACATCATAAAAAATGTACATGCTGTATTACATGCTGTTCACACTAATGCATTCACTATGGGATTCGTTTTCTGTATTCTGCAAAAAACCTGGTTGATCCTGCTGTTCTGTATCTCCCCATTCTGTCCATGTCCCCAATGTTGTTGGGGATTTTACAGAGCAGTGTTGGCAGCTACTGTACATGCTCAGTTTTTAGTGAGTTTCTATGCTGAGCATTTCCTCCCTATCACATCTTAGCAGCCCGTGTGACTATAGAGTCACACATGTGGTCGTATACACAGTGGTAAATTACATCCCACTCCCTCCACCTGCATGCCCACTAACCAGCTAAACACAATGAAAGTGGATATTTCATCTTGATTAACAGAGGCTTCACCTTCCTTTTATTCTAAGACACAGGCTGGAGGGGGAGATACAGCCTGTGACTGGCAGAAAATTGCCCGCACAATGTTATTGCCAAAAAATAATAAAAATTTGATTTTAAAAATTTAGTTGTACGATGATTTAAAACAGTTTATTGATATTATTAATTTATTTTTACTCTGTACCCCAAAGGCTATTTTTTTTTAACGTGACCAGCAGCTGAAGACTTGAAGCTCCTCCTGCCACTGTTTCCCTACAGACAGGCTGGGAAAGAGCTGGGTCATGTGACAGCTTGGTTTTGATTAGGAAAAAGGTACTTAGATGGGTTTTTTTAATAATTACAGTGCCATCATTCATGTAAAGAAAGAGAAGGGATAATGTAAATTAAAGAGAGTGTGTTCAGTATCACTTTAACTAAGTCACCTGCATAGTTCCCATTTAGTATGATAATGGCATGGGTAGATGTGTTACACATGGCATAATTTTTTACTTTTATCCACTCAAACTATGAGGTCTGTATCAGTTCCAAGAGTAAGTAGTGATTGGCTACCTGTGAAGACAGCATGAATTGCCTTGACTGCCTATAGCTGACCACAGACACGGCATGGTTGTTATTTGTGCACATACATAGTATATATATACAGTAGATCAATAGTTTTTAGAATTGTTTTAAACCCCTTTAACCCTTATCTCAGGGTAAAGCTAAATCTGCCTGACAGACTCTCTACCCCCAAGACTGATCTGCAGGGGTTTTCTACTGCAAGCTGAAGGTATCCGTAGGCTTCCCCAAAGTCACCAGATCGTGACAAAACCGTTAGTTTTGGGGGATGAGTATGTCATGTCTCTGGATACCATTACTTTTACCATAAGTATGATCTGATGTTACTTCTCTCCCATCCCCAAATAGTGCACTTCTGAATTTAAATACCTTTAAATCACATCTGCTAAATTCAAATTATATTGGTATACTTGCTACATATATAGGATATGAACGGCTAAAGCAATAATGTAAAATGCACATGTTTTCTCTTAATGCACTGTTGTTCATGACAATGTTGTAAATAATTGTTTATTTAAAAGAGAATTTGTTCAGGCCATACGGAAATGAACAACAGCATTCCATGTGAAAAAGAATTAAAAACTCCCTCTGGCAGAGGCCATGTGATCTAGAACAGGCCACTGGCACTGTGGAGGGTTAATGTAAAATAATAATTATAGTTATAAATAATAATATTAATATGCACTCAAATGTTAAAATTTGTAATATTGTTTTTTTGTAAGTTTATTATTGAACTGTACAGGGTTAAACATTAATCAAATATTTCAGTGGTTTAGTGTTACTTTTTTTAATAAAACTTTGTCTCCTGTGCCACTTTTGGATTGAAGAGTAATTGTCTACCTCAATATATTTCAAGTATCTGCGAGTGAAAAGGAAATCTGAGGCAAATCAATATTCAAAACCATTTTACCATACATTGTACTGGATGCTATTCAAAATATTACCATACTATTAAACTTTTCTTTGATATAAAATTTTATTTTGTGTGTGTGTTTTTTTCTTTTTGTGATTTCAGTGGTGTAAAGCTAATCATGGACTTAACGTATTGTATAGTTGACCTATCAAAAATATCCATTGAGCATCTGACAATACCAAACATCATATAAAGTATATCTAAACTAAAGTGTTTTGTTGTTGTTTTAGAATGGTTAAAACTCTTCTATCCACTTAAAGACCAACCCTTTTCTGGCACTTTTTGTTTACATGCAACAATCTTTTTTTTGGTAACACATTTCTTAGAACCCCCAAACATTTTTTTAAAGCAGAGGCTCTAGAGAATAAATTGGTGGGTTTTGAACATTTTTTATGTCACATGGTATTTGCTCAACAGTTTTTCAGATGTAATGTTTTGGGGAAAATGTTTTTAATGATTTTAATGCAAAAAACACACAATAAATAACACAGTTTTTGTACAATATAAAAGATGATGTTACATCAAGCAAATAGATACCAAACATGTTATGCTTTAAACTGCAATGGTGACAAACAACTTAAATTTTACTATCCATAGGCGACGCTTTAAAAGCCTTTACAGGTTACTACTTTAGATTTACAGAGGAGGTCTGGTGCTAGAATTACTGTCCTTGATCTGATGTTTATGGTGATACCTCACATGTGTGGGGCGATCGCTGTTTGCGTGTGTGCAGGGCCAACGTGTGCGTTTTCCTTTGCACTTTAATTTTTTTTTTCACACTGTCACTCTAAAAAAATTTTTTTTAATCACTTTTATTGCTGTCACAAAGAATGTAGACATCCCTTGTGACAGCAAAAGGCCTGTGACAAGGACTATTTACGGAGGGATCTGGCGTCAATAAGGCCCCAAATCTCTCCTCTGCCCTTATAAGAATTTGATCACTCCAAGTAAACCGGAAGCAGGGGCAGACTGACAACTCATGGGTCCCCCGGGCAATAGGGGATCATGGGGCCCCTGTGTGCTCGCCCACACTCAGACCACACCCAAAAAAGCCTATGAAAGGTACCAGGGGCATCCCATAGGGCCCCTTACTGACCCCGGGCCCTCGGGCAGTGCCCGAGTTTCCGAATGGTCAGTCCGCCCCTGACTGGAAGTAATGACAGGTCATCGCTTCTGGGTTAATTTTTAATAGAATTCAACAAAGCCGTTCCATGACCAGCTGGCAGTAGCGCCAGCTGGTCAATCAAGACTCCCGGTGGGACAGGAGATCCCAATAAAGCTGCAGAAGGCGAGGGGAGGGGGGGGGAAGTCCCCTCCCGCTGCTTGTAATGGCAGTCAAGTGGCTAGTTAGCCACTCCAATTGCTATTACAAGAAAAACGACCATCAGCTCTAAAAAAGGTACCTGGATGATGCCTGCATCCCAGTACAACCACTTGAAGTCGAGTGACGTACTGGGTATGTGACTGATCGGCAAGTGGCTATTAGGAACTGAGGGAAGAAGTCCCCACTTAGACAATTGAGTGCCCATTTAATAACTTTCCCCTCACCTCCTGTTTTGGTGACATCTGTGAGATTTTGGATTTGCAGTCACTGTCCAAGTGAAAAAGGGCAGGCGGTAAAAAAGAGAGAGAGTAAATTACCCCAGAGGGGACACAGATAGCAAAGAGGAGGTTTTAGCACTTCCACTCTCTTTCCAAAACTTTAGATACAATTTAACCAATTTTCAGCTTTCAGTGCTGTTGCACTTTGAATGACAATTGCTCGGTCATGCAACACTGTACCCATATGAAATTTTTATCATTTTTTTCACACAAATAGAGCTTTATTTTGGTGGTATTTAATCACCAATGGGGTTCTTATTTTTTGCACTGTAAATGAAAAAATAGCAAAAAATGTGAATTAAAGGTTTTCTTTGTTTCCATTATAAAATTTTGCAAACAGGTAATTTTTCTCCATCACTGATGGGCATTGATGAGGATGCACTGATGGGCAATGATAGGCAGCACTGATGGGCTCTGATAGGCAGCATTGATGGGCACTGATGAGGTGACACTGATAGGTAGCACTGATGAGGTGGCACTGGTGGGCATTGATGAGAAGGCAAAGATTACGCACTGATATACAGGAATGATGGTCACTGATAGGCGGCACTGATGGGCACTGATTGGCAGCACTGATGGGCTGCACTGACTGGCGGCACTGACTGATAACACCAACTGGAGGCACTACTGGGCACTGATGGGCGGCACTGATGGGCACTGATGGGTGACACTGATGGGTACTGCTGGGTGGCACTGATAATCAGGGCACTGATTATTAGTGCAGATCTCCCTTGTCACATTTGCTGGTTATTGGTAGTACTTTCCTCATTCTGTGACAACGTGAGGAAAGTGCAGCCGATAACCAGCAACTGTATTTACATTGTGATCTGCTGTGTCACTGGACACAGTTGATCACGTGGTAAAAGGCTGCTGTGATTGGCCTTTTACATTATCACGTGATCAGCTGTGTCCGTAGGACACAGCGATCACCAACAGCGCCGAGTGCACACCGCTGGGGGAGCATTCTGCGAGGACATCCATGGACGCCCTCCCAGAACTAGACAACCGTGCTGTAGCCATATTTTGGCTATAGCGCAGTTGGGAAGTGGTTAAGGTATATGTATACTCTAACAGTGAAAACCTTTTATTTTGTCCCTTTTAGTCTGTTGAATATACTGTAGCACCAAGAGTGTTTCATTATAGCTGTTATATAAGTGCAAGAAAGATTCTTGTTCATGCTGCCAGAAAGTGTTGATGTCTTCAGTTGATTCTATTGTCACAGTCAGGAGTCAGGCTCGGAGACCAGTAGCTATAGCAGTAGAGAGGCTCCACCGAATGGCTGGATACGTACACAAGTATGTCACCCTGGCTGACAACGAGGGCTCACCAGAGGTGTAGGGACAAATACAAACTGGTATTCAGCAAAGCTCCTAATAGTGGAGAATGGTTTGCTGCATGTTAGTACCAGATAGCGCTCCTCAGGATAACTCCACCAGGAGGTGAGCAAGCCGAGGTCCAGTAACAGATATAGGAGGTAGGAATCAAGCATAAGCATAGTCAGTAAACAAGCCAAAATTCAGTGACAAATGGTAGTAGGTTGGGATCAAGTGGAAGCATAGTCAAGGAACATGCCAAAGGTCAGTATTGAGCAGTAGCAGGAGTGCCAACAGCTAGATATTGGCTGGAGAGACAACAATGATCTGGCAAACAGGAAGTGTAAAGGCATGGCCTAAATAGGACATTCATGGCAGGAGCAAGGAGTTCAAGGTGCAAGACAAGCAAGAGAAAGGCAAAATTGTTCTAAGTGATCAAACAGGGAGCTGACCAGCATCTCAAGTGGCTCAACAAAAAGATCCCAGTCCTAACATCTATGCTCTCTGAAGTCCTGTCCTAGGGTGACAACGCATCACTTCCATAAGTACAGTGAGTGAGTGTTGTCACCCTAGCACAGGAAGTATGCTACTGGCAAGATTATCAGGAGAAAATAAAGAAAAATGTCTAAAAATATATATATATAAATTATATAATTACAATTTTTTGTTCTTGGGTTTAAATATACACTGCTGAAACAAACTTTTTTTTTTTATCAGAGTATAGCATCAAGTCAATTAAACTCTGGGGATATTGATCTGGTCAGTTAAGTACCAGTTAAGTAGTTGGATAGGGCCGTAGAAGGTCCTTAACCCATCAGCAAAACCGGTATCTGCTCCTTTGTGCAAGGAGGAACAGGATGAGCACTGCCGGAGCCCTACAAAATTACCTCCAGCAGGCCACTGGTGTGAATATCTCTGACCAAACAATCAGAAACAGACTTCATGAGGGTGGCCTGAGGGCCCGTTGTCCACTAGTGGGCGCTGTACTCACTGCCAGGCACCATAGAGCTTGATTGGCATTTGCAAATGAACACCAGAATTGGCAGGTGTGCCACTGGCATCCTGTGCTTTTTAGAGATGAGAGCAGGTTCACTCTGAGCACATGTGACAGACATGAAAGCCGCGGACAATGTTATGCTGCCTGTAACATTGTTCAGCATGGCCGTTTTGGTGGTGGGTCAGTGATGGTCTGGGGAGTCATATCCATGGAGGGGTGTACAGACCTCTACAGACTAGACAATGACACCCTGAACGCCATTAGTTATCGGGATGAAATCCTTGGACCCATTGTCAGACCCTATGCTGGTGCAGTGGGTCCTAGGTTCCTCCTGGTGCACGACAATGCCCGGCCTCATGTGGCGAGAGTATGCAGGCAGTTCCTGGAGGATTAAGGAATTGATACCATTAAATAGCCCCCATGCTCGCCTGACCTAAATCCAATAGAACACCTCTGAGATATCATGTTTTGGTCCATCCGATGCTGCCAGATTGCACCTTAGACTGTCCAAGAGCTCAGTGATGCCCTGGTCCAGAACTGGGAGGAAATACCCCAGGACACCATCTGTCGTTTTATTAGGAGCATGTCCTGATGTTGTCAGGCATGCATACAAGCATGTGGGGGCCATACAAACTACTGAGTACCATTTTGAGTTGCTGCAATGAAATTTCAGCAAAGTGGACTAACCTGCATCATTTTTTTCACTTTGATTTTCAGGGTGTTTTTGAATTCAGTCCTCTGTAGGTTGATAATTTTAATTTCCATCAAACAATGGGGCATCCTTACTTTCCTAACACATTACCCAGTGCATATCAGTATAGATATCCAGCATGATATTTTTCCCCAATGAGATCTGATGTGTTTTCAAAGTGTTCCTTTAATTTTTTTTGAGCAGTGTATTTTAACACATCCTCAGTAGGACAATGGAGAAGTCTATGACCACCAATCAAACGTTCCTTTACTGCAGTCAATACAGTGAATTATAATTTATAAATGGTTGTTTTGAGTTATGTTTTGCTTTGCCTGTGGAGTAAGGCTGATTGAAAATCTGTAACATAACCATTTTATAGCAGCTCTCGAAATGGCCAGCAAGGCCAGTTGACCTTTCTTATGATTCTATTGCTCTAAAGACTTATTCACATGGGAAGGAATATGTGGTTTGTTTATGAGGCTGGAGCTGTTTGCAGGCATCATATGTTATGTTATATGGAAGCAGTGGCTGTATGGACACAGCAGCAGTCTTTATTTGACTGGAATGCAGGGCAGGTGTGTGGCCCTGAATACACCCTGTCTAACAGGGCTGTCAATTAGGGTTGCCACCTCATCCCTTTAAAATCGAACACATATTAATTACACAGTTTCTGAGGCTAATTTAACACAGATAAGGCACTAAGTGAGTTTAATTACCACCTTAATTAGCCACAGAACCTGTTGAAATAATATGTGTTCGGTTTTAAAGGGACAAGATGGCAACCCTATTGTCAATCCAAAATTGATTTCATTGCAGCAACTAAATTCAACATTTTCACAGATACTTCATAAAATTTGAATTACTTGTACTTGATCTCTTATAACATTACATCAGAGACAATTAAGAGCATTACATATTAAATGCTTAATCAGAATACATCTTTAGCTTTCAGGCACAGACTTTGTTTTGTGGACTCTTGGGCTTTTATTCATTTCATATTTTATAGTGGCACAATAGTATTTTTTTTTTAATAATTTATAATTTTTAATAGCAGATTTCCAGTTTATTTGAAAGGGCTCTCCATGCACTCCCTCCCACACCTGCTTTTTTTTTTTAGATCATACCTTTATCTTTGGGTCTTCTGGCTGGTCACATGATCTCCTCAGGTCCTCTTCCTCTTATCCCTGTGGCATTGCTCTTTAAAACTGTAGGGAGCACCACTAATGTTATGACTTCTCTGTTTGCTTGATACAGTATTGTACTGTGAGCTCAGGATGCACCACCAGGGGGTGTGTCCATGACAGCCTGGGCTCATACGATGTGGGTTGAATGATGCTGGCTGTCATTGAACCCAGAAGAGAACCTATGGAAGAGAGCAGAGCTCCTGTGGTGGACAGCACAAGTATAGAAATGAGAGTTGCATTTTTTATTTTTCAAAAGCTTTGGCAATTTATTAAAACTAAATAAAATTGGACATCTTTAAATTAGGGATTATGGTAAAGCGATTCCCAAAGGAGACAGCTAAATTTAGTTAAATACAATGATGAAATACTGTATAAATACTGTATTGAGGTAAATAATATAAATTCATCCTGCGCTATATGGAGTACCTAGAGATGAAAGCCGCTCACACTCCAAACTGATACCTTATACAATGAACCAAATTAAACAAATCTTATAATGCAGCGCTACTGTAATATGACCCCAATATCAACTCATACAATATTCAAATAAAATATTCAAATAATCTACACATGTGACTAAATGAACAAATAAATAAACAAAGTGCCACAATGTGCTCCTAATTCAAGTGTGCAATATAATAAGTGACCAACAGTCCTGTTATAAACTGCAGGACTGGTGCCTCAATAATCCTTCAACATATGTGTAAATATACACTGACCCCCCTTAAATAATATAAATCACACACTGCAAACGTGATCAGTGTACACAGTAAGGTGACCAACTTAAATACGGATAAATAATTTTAAATAATTTTTCCTTAAAAAAAGTTCATAAATCATCCAAATTCGTGCTCTACGCAAAAACAGCTCATGCAAAAGTGATGAAAAAAGTGATGATTTCTTGTGATGGTGTCAACACACTTCTCTTGTGGCTAAAATGCCCCCCCCACCTCTAATCTGCGACCTAAAGGGCCACTAAGCCTCCAACATCACTCTCAGATCTTTCTCCAGTATTGGTAAGTATCCTCAGTACTCCTTCCGTGGACCCCTTCTCAGGTGGATCAATACTCAAGACCTCTCAGGACAGTATCACCAGCTAAATATATCACTCACCAAAAACCATGATGAGTGAAGAAAAGATCCTTCATAGTGTAGTAATATGGTATCAAATCAGCCTCTTTATTAAAATAAAAATGCCCACTCACTTGTAACAAGTTCAATTCTTATCTCTGAACAGCAACAAAACTGCATGCATGGGTGTACTGCATCAGTGATACCATATTACTACACTATGAAGGATCTTTTCTTCACTCATTACGGTGGAGCAACTCATCTTCCTCTTAAGCAAGGCAGCTTCCTGTGCCATCTCTCTGCCTCTTTATTGGACAGTGAATTAGCGCCATTACCTCAGTCCAGTAAAAATTGTGGTTGCATATTATAGCAACTCAGGAATCAATATTGCTAAACCAGGAAGTTGCAAAGGGAACATACTGACTGAGATATGTATATCACAAGATTCACTGTCCAAAATTACAAGGGTACTGGCAGGTAAAACTGTACCTACAGTTGTGCTCAAAAATTTGCATACCCGTGACATTATGGGGTTGATATTGCATAGTCGAGTTGCCAGAAAGAAACCTTTACTGCGCCAATGCCAGAAAAAAGCCCAGTGAGATGTGTCAAGGTGTTGTGGCATATTGTAACCAAGCTTTTTTGTGGCATCGGCGTGGTAAAGGCTTCTTTCTGGCAACTCGACCATGCAGTTCATTTTTGTTCATGGATCATCGTTTTGTGCTCCTTGAAACAACCACAGCATCTGTTTCCAGAGCAGCCTGTGTTTCTCCTGAGTTTACCTGTGGGTTTTTTCTTTGTATCCTGAACAATTAATCTGGCAGTTGTGTCTGTAATCTTTCTTGGTCTGCCTAAACTTGGCTTGGTGTCAAGAGATCCTCAAATTTTTCACTTCTTAATGAGTGATTAAACAGTACTGACTAGTATATTCAAGGCTTTGGATATCTTTCTATATCCTTTTTCATCTTTATAAAGTTCCATTACCTTGTTACACAGGTCTTTTGACAGTTCTTTTCTGCTCCCCATGGCTCAGTATCTAGCCTGCCGAGTGCATCCACGTGAGAGCTAACAAACTCATTGACTATTTATACACTGACACTAATTGCAATTTAAAAAACCACAGATGTGAGAAATTAAACTTTAATTGCCATTTTAACCTGTGTGTGGCACCGTGTGTGTCTGTACCAAGGCTAAACATTCCAGGGTATGAAAACTTTTGATCTTGACCATTTGGGTGATTTCTGTTATCATTATGATTTAAAAAGGAGTTAAACAACCTGTGATAATAAATGTCTTCATAGGATCACTATCTTTAAATAAAAGACAGTTTTTTGGCATGATCAGTCATATTTTCAGTATCAATGCCAAAATTATTGACAGGGTATGAAAATGTTTGAGCTCAACTGTATATGCAAGACTTCCCATTAGCAATAAGTTTAGAGGTTAGTTCAGGTTATGGCAAGGGTTAAGTTTACTGATGCACTTAGGTTAAAACATATCTAAATCCAAGAGCAAAAATTGAATATTTTGCTGCTTACCAATGGCTGCATTCATTTTCTTTAAAGTAAAAAAGTGTCTTTGGATCATATATACTTTTCATTTTAGGGCTATTTTATGAACTTTTGTAATTTTTGCAAGCGAGGAGTTGTTTATTGTCATTGTATTTCCAACAAAAAAATAAAAAAATTCCCAGACTGTGTTATTTATATTTCATCTGTCTGTTTATGTCCAAAAGTCATTGTGCTGAAAAGTCATTGAACGTAAGTCATAGCATGTGGCAGAAGCAATACTTAGGTAGGTTGATATTATATTATAAGCTACTTCAGGACCTCTTGAGAAATTTCTATGGTAAAGAAGACCATTAATATGATAAATCCTAAATCAAATGATTGTGTGATCAATACTGGTTGCTACAGGAATGCAGGAACACAATTTACTCATTTTATAGATACATTTTTCTACAGACTTTACAGACAACATTGACTAGCTGTCTGTCTGTAAATTCCTGGATGTTTGCCAACTCTGCAGGCTTGTCTTACTCATTCAGAACCAATGAATTCCTGGTCTGATGCCCATTTTATTCAATATTTTTTTGTGGTCTTGGACCCAAGGTTGATTTTATACTTCCTGCCTCCTTAAGCAAACTATCTTCAATTTCCCGTCTGAAAACCCAACTTATTGTTACATTTTAGTATCACAACAGCAAGGTGAGATATTTTAGTCACATAAGACATGTCAAAGCTGGGGACAGAAAGAACAAATTTGCCCACTCTGCATTAGAAAATTTAGAACCAACGTCTAGTACTTTAGGAAAAAACATTCTCTGCCCCATTCAATTCTAGATGTATGTAGCCAGAGTGGGTGAACTATAGGTACAGAGTACACTATTCCACTGAATGCATCAAACTTTGGAGGGATAGCAACAATAAGAAGTCAGTGGAATGCCCTGGCAGACAGAGTAGCAGTTTAATACCTTTTATTTGACATGGTACTGTCTTACTGACAGTCAGCAACATGAAGTGTGGGTGCAATGCTTTTGGCAGCCTTTGTACCCTAGGCCATAACCTAAGTTGGTTGTTCAGAAATCTGTCCCCCTGCTAAGTCCCCCTATTCTGTACAGTGACTACAGCTGGCCATAGACATGAGAATAGTCAGATCAAGTGATATCGTTGTTTGTATGACAGCAGAAAATGACTGCTGATTGACCATTCTCATGGTTAACAAATCAGTTTGCTAATTGTAAAACATTTGTAAGATCACCCAGTTGCTTCTTTCTTCTCCCTTCACAATTAACTAAATGTACTGTGTGCTTAACCAAACACAGCATATGTAATTAGGATCCTGATGGTGGATAGGTATGGTTCCTGGTGGTCTGATCATGACTTCAGAATTGGCCACCCTTGCATATCTATGGCAATTTTACATTGTTCTGTTCAGCAGAACAGAATGTTCATGTGGCAAGCAAAGCAGCAGATCAAAAAGACTGGCGCGCTGTGCTATTGGAGTAAAAAAAGTAGAGTATATAAAGGAATTTAACACTGGAACCTATGTTCCAAGCAGCAGCATATACAATTACATAAAATAGTGCAGCACTATGCTCAAATTAATATTTGATTAATACCACACACAACGCTAAAGAATATATAACAGGCAAATATACAAGGTCCAAGAGCAATAGTCCTTTGTGCTTCCTCCTTTTGTGTCTGTTAAAACACTCAATGTGCTGATAGATTCTTGCCTAATATGATCACTCTTTCCCACTTTCACCTCCAGTGCCCCACTGACACCAGTTGTGTTTTCTCCTGGTATATCTGATCCACATTTAATGTAAGGTCAAAAACAGCACGAGTTCCCTTTAAATGGCGCCTTCCTCCTCAGTCGGTTATGCCACCTGCACTCCTCTCCTCCAAGTCACAGCATAGAAAAAAAAACATTTGGCTCCGGCTAGCTGTATCCAATACCGCACTTCCCCCTGAGAAAGTTATGTGTCCCCTTGACAAAACGCGTAGGGACAGGGCCTGCTGAATGACGTAGTCACACATGGCGGAACCTGGAAGTGTGGTATTGGATACAGCTAGCTGGAGCTGAATACCGACAATAATCAAACAAAAGGGAAGGAGTATATTTAAAGGGAACTCATGCTGTTTTTTACCTTATGTTATATGTGGGTCAATATACCAGGAGAGAGCCCAGCTGGTGTCGGTAGAGCACTGGAGGTATAAGAGGGAAAGGGTGAACACATTAGGCTAGAATCAATCATCACATTGAGTGGAGTCTCCTGAACTGACACAAAAGGAGGAGGCACAAAGGACTATTGCACTTGGACTTATATTTGCATGTTATATATTCTTTAGCGTTATGTGTGGTATTAATCAAACATTCGTTTGAGCATAGCGTTACACTATTTTATGTAATTTATGTTATTTATGCACATCTGCATGGATTTCTACTTGGTACACTGGTTTCCTCCCACACTCCAAAGACATGCTTGAAGGTTAATTGGATCCTGTCTAAATTGGCCCTAGTATGTGTATGTATGAATATACCGTGTTTCCCCAAAAATAAGACACTGTCTTATATTTTTTTTGGCTCAATAAAACACACTAGGTCTTATTTTCAGGGTAGGTTTTATTTTTTAATGCACAGTTTGGACAGGGAGTGCAGAGATGAGCTGCAGGCAGTGGATGAGGGTTACCATAGAGAGGGCCAGCTGATGACAGTTGTGAGCTGCAGTCAGGTGTTGCAGAGGTGAATTGACAGGTGAGTCTCAAACAGGGTGCAGAGATGAGCCACAGACAGGGTGCAGGGGTGAGTTGTGGACAGGGGATGCAGAGGTGAGCTGTGGCTGGGGCTACAGGGGCAAGCTTTGGACAGGAGGTGCAGAGCCGAGCTGTAGCCTTGGGTTTGCAGAGGTGGGTTGCAACTCAGCTCACCTCTACACCCCCCCAGCCGCAGCTCACCTATGCACCATGTCTTCAACTCACCTGTAAATATACCTCTGCAATATCTGACTGCAGCTCACCTTTGCACATCCCCCCTCCCCCTCCACTTCCCACATATGGTTAGCTAGCTTTACAAAACACAGCTGTCAGCAGACTGCCCCTCTCTATAGTAACTCCCGTTTCGGCTCCTATCTTCCCACACAGTGCACCAAGCGCAATTACTCACCGCTCCGCCTCTTCCCCACTGGCCGGTGATCACCCCTGGGGCATCGGCTTCCATACATTAGGCTGCAGGATGAGATACCCCACCCCTAAACACACTGCATGCTGCACCCGCAGATATCTGTTCCTTCCCTGTCCCACAGTGAGTACAGAGGTAGGGAAGTTCTGTGGGAGTGGATGGTGCTGTCACTTACAAGAAGGATTGTCACTTGCAAGCACAAAAGCTGCGTTTCTTTGTTTATAAGAGACAGTAGATATTGGTGTGCACAGGGCCAGTGCCGGAGGTGGCGGAACAGTATTCCGCCATGTTCTGGCTGAAAAAAAGCCCTGATCACAACTAGGTCTTATTTTCAGGGTAGGTCTTATATTTTAACAATTCCCAAAAGTAGTACTCGGTCTTATTTTTGGGGTAGGTCTTATTTTCGGGGAAACAGGATATATATATATATAGCTCTGCATAAATATATAAGTACCTGTAATAAATATTACAGTTGTCAGCTGCTATACATGGGACAGATTGATTGAATTTGATAAAGGTGAATAGGTTTATTTTTAACACAATGTATACAGTTTTATGTATGTGCACTTGTCATTCCCAAAGCTGGCATATCTACAAATGCGTATTATAATATATGTTATTGATGGTTAATTTCTTATTTCTCACAACGCACAAAAATAGAATTCACCGGGCAACTATTTTTGGTAAATACAGATAACATACTCAGCCCCTGTGAAAATGTATACTATTCAGTTTTTGAAATATTTCTGAATTTGTAAGTGCAGATTGTGACCACAGACTGATGGTTGTCTGCTTTAGTTGCTATAAAACGGGGAGTCAGAGCTGTTCTGAGTAAGCTCACAGATGGATTGATAAGTGATGCTATGGACCAATCTCTAGGACCTGCAGTACGACTGATGGCTGCAAATTATGGGCATCGCTGGGGTTGTAACAAGGTTCTTCCAATATAGTGTCAATATGCATCTCTTTGGTCTAACCCCATTCAGGCTGCAACATAATATTTCAAAGTATAGCATTTCCGGTATGTATCTTTGCAGTTTTAGACACATTGCTGTTTTTGTATTTTTATCAATGATTGTTGGCCTAAGGATTGTGTTGCAGCATATAAGAGATATGTGTTTTAAATAGATTTTTTAACCTGTGGGTCTTATTTTTTTTAGATATCTGTGCAATACTGACTGTTCTTTTTTGTTTTTTTATGATATCTCATGAATATTCATTTTAATTATATGTACAATGGTGCAATGGTTTGTATATACCATACAGCATTTGATGATTCCTTAATTAACTTATTACACACTATCACTACATAGCTTCCTAAAAAAAAAGATCACAGCACCCTGCCCCAGTAAACCTTTCAAGAGCCCTGGGACCTACTGTATTTCTAACCCCCACCCCACTTACATTGCATTTCCCCAAAACAGTGCTTACAAAGGCTATTTTCAGTTTTTGTTTTTTTACAATCAGCTTTAATGATATCAGTACTGCATGAGGTTTTGTTTTTATTCACATTTAAAACCCCTAAGAGTGGTTGGAAGAACGGAACAATATTAGAAAAAATCATCGTTTTATTTTAGGCATGCCACTTAGGTAACATATGTTCCCAGAAGCCTCTGCGCCTGTTCTGTCACCATAGCTACATAGTAAACATTTTGAGGGTACATTTGATTGTCCACACATGATCGATACGCTGGAATACCTGCATATGTTTTAGCAAATTGAGCCCTTTGCATTGGAAAGGTGAGTGATATCCTCACAAGCTTCAAGCCAGTATGATATCTATCACCTGACAAAAATTCCTAAATGTTTGAAAATGGAAGAATTTCACTCGTCCCCTGATGTAGCACACTGCAGCAATCACATGAGTAGAGTAACAAATGTGTTATATTATGGATCTTCTTGGAAATGTCCTTAAGTATGCTCATTTTATGGGAAAGTTTAGTATCAGGATTCAGTCACCAGGGGCCAAGACTCCTGTTTTCTCATGGAAGCTACAGCTATCCATACACTGTAAGATTTCTCATAATTCCCTCATCTACAGCAAACAGTGGTGATGGACAAATCTTTCCTGACAGCTATTGTATTCTGTTCAGGTGAAATCTTTCCAACCAACTCCTTCAATTTTCATATTGAAGGATGTTAGGTGGGATGATGCTGTCAGGATATACCACACACAGCTCATGGCCCAACATACATGGCTCACATTTTGGCCAGTTCATTAGGAAGTGGTTCAAAAATGTACTCCATGTATGGCCAGCTTTAGCTGTAGTACACTGAGCCTTTCTACTGCCTAAAGGGTTTGATTTACTAAAGGCAGACTGTTTGCTTTGCACGGGAAGTTATACTTTGCAAGGGAAGCCACAAGCCAAACAAGAGAAATCTATGTTTGTATGTAGGGCTGGGACAAGAGGTAAGTTGAAGGGGCAGCCACCCAGGGCACAGCGGTAGGGTGGGCATCCCTTCAATGCATGCATTCTCAAGAACAGTGGCAGGCAGCCAACAGGCCACAGATTCATGTCTGCTTTGACAGCTACTGATGTCACACTGTACTTCAACATGTTCACTCTCAACCTCATCTGCCACAGCTGAAACGTAAAAACACACTGTGCTTGTGTAACTACTTTCTAGCTGCTAGAAAGCAAGCACATGGCAAAACGTGTAGTGAACACTCCATGCCAACCAAGCAACAGGGGGCAGTGAATGGGCACAGGATGGTGCACCCATTCTATGGCATAAATTAGGAGCAGTAGAGGGGCGCAGTTCTGCATCCTTGCCCTTGGCACTGAATGAACCTGTCTTGGCATTGCATGTATGGCCAAGTGTACAGCTGGTTACCTGGATGACATTAGCAGTTCACTGGTTTTTTTGCCTGTGATTTTGTTAAAATTTTCAGCTGCTGACAATATACACTCACCGGCCACTTTAGTGGGTACACCTTGCTAGTACCTGGTTGGACCTTCTTTTGACTTCAGAACCGCCTTAATTCTTTGTGGCATAGATTCAACAAGGTGTTGGAAAAAATCCTCAGAGATTTTGGTCCATGTTGAAATGATAGCATCACACAGTTGCTGCAGATTTGTCCGTTGCACATCCATGATGCAAATCTCCCGTTCCACCACATCCCAAAGGTGCTCTATTGGATTGATATCTGGTGACTGTGGAGGCCATTGGAGTACAGTGAACTCATTATCATGTTCAAGAAACCAGTTTGAGATGATTTGAGCTTTGTGACATGGCGCATCATCCTGCTGGATGTAGCCATCAGAAGATGGGTAGATTGTAGTCATAAAGGGATGGGCATGTACAACAATACTCAGGTAGGCCGTGGCATTTAAAAAATGCTCATTTGGTACTAAGGGGCCCAAAATGTGCAAAGAATATATCTCCCACACCATTACACCACCTCCTCTAGCCTGAACCGTTGATACAAGGCAGGATGGATCCAGGCTTTCATGTTGTTTACGCCAAATTCTGACCCTCTGAAATCAAGACTCATCAGGCCAGGCAACAGATTTTCAATCTTCTATTGTCCAATTTTGGTGCGAATTGTAGCCTCCGTTTCCTGTTCTTAGCTGACAGGAGTGGCACCCAGTGTCATCTTCTGCTGCTGTAGCCCATCTGCTTCAAGGTTGGACGTGTCATGCTTCGATGATATTCTTGGCTGTAACGATAGTTTATTTGAGTTACTGTTGCCTTTCTATCATCTCGAACCAGTCTAACCATTCTCCACTGACCTCTGAGATCGACGAGGCATTTTCGTGCACACAACTGCCACTCACTGGATATTTTCTCTTTTTTTCGGACCATTCTCTGTAAACCCTAGAGATGGTTCTGCATAAAAATTCCAGCATATCAGCAGTTTTTGAAATACTCAGACCAGCCCGTCTGGCACCAACAACCATGCCACGTTCAAAGTCACTTAAATCCCCTTTATTTCCCATTCTGATGCTTGGTTTGAAAAGCCGTCTTCACCATGTCTAGATGCCTAAATGCATTGAGCTGCTGCCATGCGATTGGCTGATTAGCAATTTGTGTTACCAAGCAATTGAACAGGTGTACCTAATAAAGAGGCCAGTGAGTGTATATGCTTTACAAAACATCCATTTGATAGCATTTCTTTAAATGTAATTAATGGAGAAGAAAACTGTAGTGTTTGTACAACATGGTTGCCATTGTGACATGCTGAAAAGACCAATTTAGGATCTTGTCTGCAGTGTGTATAAAGATAAATGACATCATTGTCAGCTTCATTGAAGCTAATTGACTCTATTCAAAGTGTCTAATCCCAAGAAGCTGTTTTGTATCAGTGAAACCCTCTAGTGCTAGGTACTACTCTATTTAATGTCTGCATGCCTGCACTCCCAGAGCCCCTCAACCTGTCCCAATGGCAGACCTCCTTCTGTTATCATTAGTGCTCTAATCATGTTCTTTATACATCACACAATTAACAACTTAAAATGTTTAGAGATATTTTCTAAAGGGTGATAAAGTACAGAGCTTTAAGCCCTATAGCACATTCCTTTGACTACTGTGAAATGTAGAGACTGACTATTCACTTTTGCAGATAAACTGTGCAGAGCAATAAAGGAACTGAGGAACTCTTTAAACTTCTTCACACGGGTTGGCCATTGTCGATGACTATCTGTCTTTTGGAAACACATCAGCAATTGAGTAATTGTTTGTTTCAATCTTCTGCACCATGAACTTCTGCTGTTTGAAGGAAACCTGTACTGGGAGGAAAATGGAGGTTGTCATCCAATGGCAATAATACTACCTGAGTCACCAACCTGGGAATAGTTTTATGATCAGGTGCTTTGACTTTCCTTACTTATTTTACTACATACATGTGGTAAGTGAGTGATTCTGAAAGTATCAAACCCAGAGACAGCCAGGCAGCAGCATTTTCATTTGGAGATCATTTGGAGATCAGCAATGGAAGCCTATATATTTCTTTTAAAATGGGTGTAAACCTTCACATGTACCCAGTGGTGTATTTAGCCCTTGTGCTGCCCTAGGCAACACTAAAATTGGCCCACCACCACCAGCACCCCCCCTGGCTGCCACTGCCACAGCAGTGCAACTGGGTGCCCCCATCATCACCGGAAACCCCCCTCTGGGTCCCGCCGCTGCTACCCAAACAAACCCACCGGCCCTGGCTGCTGCCCGCAAAGAGAGAGACAGTTAGTCAAACACTAACCTCTCCAGAGCCCAGCCCAGTGTCTTCCTTCCTTGTGCAGGAAGCTTACACCCTCCAGCAGCTTCCTCGGATTCCATGGTGGAGCCTCACCAAGTTCTAAGGTCCCCAGGTCCTCAGGCGGCGTCTTCCCTCCTATGTACAAAAGCAGATCCTGGACTGTTCTTTTCCTGAAAGCTGTCAATCATTGCAGATCAGTAGCATCTGCACTTTATGGCCGAGGAACTAGCAGCCCCTCAAAAGAATTACTTTACTTCTCATAGCTACATGCAGAGACATCTTCTCTCTCCCTATAGAGTTGCTCCCGGCTCCACAGTCTGCAACCACTACCAGCCCTCCAGGCTTCTCTGAAGATATCCCAGGACAAGGATTTGGCAGCCTTCCAATTGTAAATCCCAAAGTGTGCTGCAGTACTCACACTCTCACACTGTCCTTTTTTTCTCCCTACTGCTGCAGGCCTTGATCCCATATGCACCTCTCTGTAGAATGTATACTCCTGAGCCAGCCTGAGCCCAGCCTAGAGTCTGGCCCCCCAGACCTAGGGGACCTCTCCTAGGCACCAACAGTCTCATCAGTACTCCATCTTTCACCCGACTCCTCTGTCAGCCTGACTCACCCATATTTATGGGCCAGTCCACCACTCTACCAGGGCCTCCAAACCTGGGATTGGCTGGACTCCCATGAACATGCAGGGGTCTCCACCCCTTCCTACTTACCAATGTCAAGGAGGTTCTATGGTCCACCAGAGTCAGAAAGGGTGATAGAGCCATAATCTGTTGAGTCATTCAGCTGACCTGCAATAATCCAACCTCAGTCACATGACTCACACAACTACCATGATTCTCACCCAATGATTTTGCCTATAATAATCTACACTATTTGAGCAGCACACTAGAGGATGCTACATGTACAAAGTAGTAAAAGGACAAAAACCTTCAATGTGCTCACTGGCTAGGGTTAGGCTGCTCACAGCAGACAACGTTACCCTTCAGTGGGTTACCAGAAAAATAAGCATGCAGTAACAGATTATTCTAATGTATACTAAAAAAGACAATGCGTTTTGAGGTCAGAAAGAATTCCCCCTTCATCAGGGCTATAGCAAAACACAACATAATATAAATGTAAATGTGACTGATACAATCAAGTCTAACAATTATGGAAAATCACAGATATATATGATTTGTGTACATATCTAAGTATGGCCTCAATGTGCATCTCTTTGGTATAGCCTCCATATGCATCCATGTCTCCATGTGCATCTTTCTGGTTTAACCTCACAGAGGCTGCAATTTATATTTCTTTTATTTTTCTACAAAAGTACAGCATTTAAGTATACATTTTTTGACCCACTATTATTTTTAGGTTTGTATTTTTTTCATTGATGGCTGATAGATTAGGGGTTTTGTTGCAAAATATAGTTGTTTTTAAATAACTTTTTAAACCTTTTTTCAGAAATCTGCGCAATAAGGATGAATTTCATTTGATTTTTTGGTTTTATCTCATGTGTATTTATCTGTTATATGCACAATGGTATAATGGAATGTATTGACCATGTACATCTGATAATAATAATTCCAAAAAAGAACCTTTCACACACTATCACTTACCATCTGATAGTTCTTTGTCTTCATTTCTATTCATGTGTACATGTATGTGTATACACTCACTGGCCACTTTATTAGGTATACCTTGCTAGCGCCAAGAAAATATCCTCCACACCATTACACCACCACCACCAGCCTGAATTGGTGATACAAGGCAGGGAGGGATCCATGCTTTCATGTTGTTTACTACAAATTCTGACCCAACCATCTGAGTATCGCAGCTGAAATCGAATGCCCATTCTCTCTGACATCAACAGGGCATTTTCATCCACACAACTGCTGCTCGCTGGATATTTTCTCTTTTTCGGACCATTCTCTGTAAACTCTAGTGATGGTTGTGCATAAAAATCCAAGTAGATCAGCAGTTTCTGAAATACTCAGAGCAGTCCGTCTAGCACCAACAACCATGCCACGTTCAAAGTCACTTAAATCCCCTTTCCTCCCCATTCTGATGCTCGGTTTAAACTTAAGCAAGTCGTCTTTACCATGTCTGCATACCTAAATCCATTGAGCTACCATGTGATTGGCTGATTAGCAATTTGTGTTACCAAGCAATTAAACAGGTGTACCTAAGTGGCCGCTGAGTGTATGTGTATAGTCATGTATGCAAGTATATGTACACATATTTACAGTATATGTACAATATCTAGATTTGCTAATTCTGATTGAATCAGTCACATTTATTGTACATTTATATTATATTGTATTTTGTTGTAGCCCTGAAAAAAGGGGAGTTTTTTCTGACTACATAAACATGTTGGCCATTTTTTTAGTACAAACTAATAAATTAATTTGGACTTTTTTCCTTTGGTCTGGCGTTCTTTCCATTACTGCATGTTTTTTTTTCTGGTAACAGTGCAGAACAAGGCATGCATCCTCAATAATCAGAAAAGATAACCTGCAGAGAGGCTACGGGAAATACTGGTGCTTTACCCTCTGCTTGCTTTTTTTTTTTTGGGGGGGGTGCACAACTTCCAAAGGTTGCATATTGTCCTATCCAGAGAAGAAAATAACCCGTTATCACGTTGCCATTTATTTTGCGCAGGCGTCACCACTATAGACTGCAAAGCAAAATTACCCAAGTGTCAATAAACTCAATGTGCAAACTGCTGTTGGTGTCAACACAGTTTTAAGTGTCATTATTAGCTTTTTTACAAATGTTGCATCTGCAACAAATTCATTTTAGTTGGTCCTTTAAGCATTTGCTTTGTCATCCTTTGATTGTTTACTGACAGCAGTTACAGTAGATGAGCGTGTTTTCTCTAAATATGACTTAAGAGTTACTTGCAGAGTTGAAGTTAATAATTTTGCAACTCATTCATCACGTCCTGCCTCTTATGACTCATCTTCTTTTTTTTGTACCTCAACCTCCTTGTGTTTTATCCATTCCATTCATGCCATCTTTGATCCCTCAAAGGTTCAGCTAATGTTTTCTTGAGGTTTACAGATACCTCTGTCATTTTTAATTACAGGCTTGTAAATGGTGTTCTGCTCTTTCATCTGCAGTTTAATTTTTTTTTCTTGGTAAAATATTAAGCAAAGGTCATACTAAGGTTTCTTAATGAAGAAGTTATTTTATAATTCTAAAAAGAAAAAGACCGGTGTTATTGCAGAGTGTCTGGGTGACTGTGCCTTAAAGCAGGGGTTCTTAATGGGGATATCCATATCCCTTAGGGGTATGGGACTGAATACCTAATAACCAAAAAAAAAGACTAAAATCATATTATCTGCATTATTGAGCCTGAAATCAAAGTGGAAAAATTGGCTTGATGTGTCAGATGGCACATGAGTAATATTATCAGTAAATGTACCTTGATTTTTTTTTTTTAAGAATTCCAGATATGGCACTTTTTTATATAGTCACATTGCTGCAGTTTGGACCAATGTAACTATCCATATACCACATCTGTGGGAACCCTTTAGAACTGGGCTCTCCAAACTTTTTTTAAAAAAAAGGCCAGTTTATCATCCTTCAGACTTTAGGGGGGCCAAATTGTGGCCAGTGGGAGTAGAAAATACCCCAGCATCATTGGGAGTAAACAATGCCTCAGGCTTGGTGGTCAATGGGGTTTGAAAAAATACATATTGCCAGGGGTCAGTAGGAGGAGGAATGTTGCCCTATTGTTGGTAATAGGGGAAAGCACAGTGCCCCATCATTGATAATAGTAAAAGAAATAGTACCCCGTCATTGGGGTCAGTGGGAGGAATAATGCCCCATCATTAGTGTCAGTAGAAGAAAAAGTACCCCATCATTGGGGTCAGTGGGAGGAATAGTGTCCCATCATTGGGGTCAGTGGGAGGAATAGTGCCCCATCATTGGGGTCAGTGGGAAGAATAGAGACCCATTGTTGGGGTCAGTGGAAGGAATAGTGTTCCATCGTTGGGGTCAGTGGGAAGAATAGAGCCCCATTGTTGGGATCAGTGGAAGGAATAGTGTTCCATCGTTGGGGTCAGTGGGACAAATAGTGCCCCATCATTGGGGTTAACCAG
Organism: Staurois parvus; assembly: GCF_062004578.1. NCBI lineage: Eukaryota > Metazoa > Chordata > Amphibia > Anura > Ranidae > Staurois > Staurois parvus. Next base: position 5,671,754 of record NW_028317848.1, read on the forward strand.
CAGGTTGTACGACAACAAAAATTATATGATTCTTCCATCAACACACTCAGCGTAGGTGGGGGAATCCTTCCCGCCAAGCTATTGCATTCTGACAGCTGGGAGAGTTCCCTGCTGCCAGAATACACTGATAGCCATTGGCATTGATTGAGCAAAAAAAAAAAACTGAACAAAAAAAGCTGGCTGTACAGCAGTCGATTGAGGGATTGATTTTCAACAAGCAGCCTGCCCATGGACAGAAATTCATCCAGTCCTTGCGAAACCAGCTGGCCAGCTTAAAGCGTTACTAAACCCACAACAGTAAAATCAGTCTGTATATGCAGTAAAGCATGCTTGTTATACTCACTGTGGAACAAAAGGGGTTAATCCTCCACATCCTGTAAAAAGGCTGTTTGATCCTGTCCAGGGTGGATTTGCCCTGATTTACTTACCTCTGATAGCATGCAAATTAACTGAAGAAAGTCCTCTAAAGGATGACAATTATTCATACTGGTTAACACCACTAAGGTCTGGTACACACAATGAGAATACTGGACGAATGATCGTCTGGTTTTATTTTTGCAAGCTAGTCTCATATCAAATATGAAAAGGTTACTAAAGTTACAAAATTTCTCGTAAAACAGAATACAAGTTTGGAAGTGATGTACTGTATTGTACGGTAATGTATTTTTCCGTTTCCGAGCATGCACGGTCTTAAAAGAAAATCGTTTGTTTTGGCATCCTACGAGAAAATGTTTCATGCTTGTCTCTCCAGATAATTTTGCATAAACTGTCATGATCGGCTCTCAAAAGCTGTGTATTAATGATCAGATTATCAGCAATCACTCCGAAAGCAGTATTTTTTTTCCGATTTTATCATCGTGTATAATAGACTTTAAATTCTGAAATAGCGATTGACAGCATTCTCTTGATGAGATTGCGATCCATAATTCACATTTATTTTCACCTTTGTGGAAACATTTTGAAAATTCTGAGAAGCAAACAGAACAACTTCATGTATAACATTTAAAATTATATTTTTTAATAAAGAAGACAGAACCCTGCAAGTCCAATTTCAAAAACAAATCAACCACACACTGTTTAATCAGGTGGAATCAACAGACAGTTAGCTGGTCATTAACAGCGGATTAGATGACATCATCAATTGCTTCTGCAGCCACCCACAGCATTATGGCAGTGGAATTTATCTCCTTGGTAACAACATGTAGAGGGGATAGGACAACTGTACACTGGATAATGTGAATTTCTATCAAGGATATGATATGACCACAAAATATATAACTATTTTGGACTTGAACTTCAACAGGGGATTTGCTATATGACCATGTTAGTATGAACTGGCTATTACCATAGATCATTAAGGCATATGTTTTCAATGGATACAACTGGTCTGACTCAACAATCCTTTTTTAGAGATCTAACAAGAACATGTCTACATCGAATTTTCATTTCAACCCCCCCATGCTTAGGGAAATATTTACCATAAAGTGGCTCCAGACCAGCTGAGTAACAAAAAAGCAGTACCAAAATACCAAAAGGTACAATATGTCCATAGCCATACAATAGGAAGAAGGGTCAGCCGCACACCAGAGGATAGGGTATTTATTGATCCATAGGACACACAAAACACCAGGAAATGAATATAGGACCATAGTCCATAGCCATATACTGTATAATGTACCCATAACTAATGTACTGACCCCACCTAAAGTTTAATCCAGCTACAAAACTGAATTAGAGTGAGAGGAACAAAAACTGCCAAGAGGAGTTGCATGACTCTCTCTAGATTAGCACAAGTAAGGACAACTTCTTCCTCTTTCTTTGAAGGCTTATGATAGGTATACTGTAAAGTTCATTCATTCATTGATCGCTCTTTGTAAACAGCAGACGATATACTTCCTCCAGTGAAGTATTCTGGTTTCATGGTTCCAAAACAGGATTATGTTCTAAATCAAAAGAGGTGGATCCTCTACAGAAGGGCTATATCAGTTATATGTCTTAGGCAGCATCTTCTAAAACAGTCCTGCAGATTACGACTGCTGTTTTTTCCAGCTATCCTCTTACATTTATTATAATAATAATATTTATACCGGTGTAATGCACAGACAGGTTTTTTACTTTTCTGTCTCCACAAAAGTGGTGGCATGGGGATCTAGGCCTCATGAACTTGACAGAAATCACCCATGGGTATTTGGAGACCACCATCCATTCTTGGAACACATGTATGCAATGGTAGACTTTGCCCACAGCTACCTGAAGATGATCAATGTGGATTTATGTACAGTGGAAGGCCAGCTGGATCATGGGACATTGACTGTCCCATTGCTTTATTTCTAAAGAGACATGACTCAGTGCTGCACTGCATGTAGTTAGATAGTTTTGGACAAATGCAGAAGGTTAAACGTTAGGGATAATGATTGTACTACAATGTTTGTTTTCTTGCTGATGTTATTTTATCATTCTAAGTTTAATATGAAATCCACAATGATATGTTCCATATTTACAAATGTAATGGAACTCAACAGGGTACACTCTTGTTTAGCACAAAGACTTGCTACATTTACATTCAACCAGGGGAATGTATAAGGGGTCTTTAGACATTTTTTTTTTGTGAAAGCTTAACTGAACAAGTTAAAAGCTGATACACACCAATACACACCTGCACCAGATTTTGCACTCTCCAGTTTTAGTAAATCAACCCCACTGTGCTTTCCGCTGCATCCAAGCTATTTTAAATCAGGTTTGGCTCTGGGTGCCTGGCGTAGAAAATCAAAATTGTAAATATAATATAATAATAGATCTTTGAGACTCACAACATCTAAAATCACTTCTCATATCTTGCCCCAAAGATGACATTCCACTATTTTGTAAAGCAACCCAAAAATGCAAAGGGCAACATCTGCCTATTATACATCCCTGATTGCAACAAGAAACAGAAACTTTACAAAGTACATAAAGTATTTTATCCTTGAACCAGAAAATAACCTTTCACTACTTATCAAATATGTTTCAGTCACCTCGTAAGCAAGGTATTTATGAGAAGTTAGAATGTAACAAGCAAACTTTGTGCAAATCGCAGGTGCAGCCTCTTAAAAAAGAACACAAAACAAAAATCAAAGAAAAAAACACAAAAAAACAAAAACAAACAAAAAAAATTCACATTGATCAAAACCAAACATTTTCCAAATGAGTGTTAAAACATATGATTCCTCCAGAAAATATTTGTGTTTGGCAAATGTCGGAAAGTTTTTGTTATGTGCGTAAGATGTTTATTGGTGAACTTGACCTAGCCTGGGGGGATGAAAAAGTACTGAGCTGTCAGCTTTTGAATAAAATGGTTGCTATAATTTGATATTCTTTACAGTGTGTTTTTTATTGTATATTCCCCAGATCTTGTGCCCCTCTAGAGGACGCTTAAAACGTTGTAAGTCATGTAGGCAAATAATCTTATAGTCAGTTTTGCCTGAGCAGATGTTCCTAGTCGTTTGCAGCATATCTGCCAGTGCACCTGAATTGTGACCTGTTGCTGAGTTTTTTTCGGAGTGAAGTTTGCCAGATGGGTCGCTCCGTGCCAAAGCATATTAGAATCCCGGAGAGCCACACCCTGCAGCTTTCCTCTACTTTGCAAATTTCTTAGGGATCTTTGCAGATGGCTTCAATATTTCGAGGCTGCTCGATGACACTGTGTGCTTTGTTAGGCTTTGATTAGTTAATTTTCTTCTTGGGTCATCTCAAAATTATGTAACGGCGGCTAAACCCTAGATTAGCTTGGTACTGTATATTTCATTAAAAAGAAGTATGACTAGGTTTGTGAGTCACATTCAAGAGTTAGGTTTTAAAGATGAAAATATGAAAGTATGTTTAAACCCCCCGCCTCCTCCCCTGTAGGTCCTCAATGCAAAAAAAAATAAAAAAATCAGTAAACATACATAGATATCGTTTTATCATGAGTCTTTTGGTCCGTGCAATGGCATCACTGGTCCTTCCTCTTCTCTGGTGGTTCTTACTGCTGCACTGAATGGTACTGATGATATAGTGCTATGTAGTCAGTGGGGTATATGATGCTGGTTGTCATTTGTTTTGTGTTATAGTGCAGGTATCTCTTTTGTCTATATGTAAGTTGGTGTTTATGTTGTGTTTTGTTATGTTATGTTTATGACATGTTCTCCCAATGCAAAGGTTTGAATCTGCCCCTAGAAACATAAAAAAACTGGTACTCCAAAGCCACACTCATGAACACATGCCACACTCTAAAATCTATGCCTCTTTTTTGGTCAATACAATGGTGTCACAGATCCCTCCTCTTCTCTGGTGGTGGTGATTCTTTACTGTTGTACTGAATGGTACAAATGATTTATAGCTGTGTAGTAAAGTAATACTCTGGGCCCAGGCTGTCTGATAACATGGCCCAGGGGGTGGGTCAGTGACAGCCTGGGCTCAGAGGAAGTGGGGTGAATGATACTGACCGTCTTTTCATCTGGAACACTGAGGACATCTAGTGGTTGCAAAGAACTACTGTGAGGGACAGCTCCAGATTAATGGTGGGTACTGCAGCAGAAACCACTATTATATATCTTTAAATAGGCTATTTTAAGAAGGAGTTCTGCTTTAAAGGGATGCTATCCCTTTTTCAAATAGGTTTTATGATTCGATGGATGAAATATTATTAAGTAAAACATACACACAACGTACACATTTAAAAAAGTAGTTGTCATTCATTTGTACATACTTATGGTGAAAGCAATCAAAGTAACACTATTATTACTGTAGGAAGTAGAGATGAGCAAATCATCAACAAATTGCTCCACCAGTAATCTGATAGAGCGGATCCCAGTATTCACTCCATTGGGGGAGTATTCATCTTGAGAAGCATAATTACAGGCCTAATAAAAAGTGTTACCAGTTCATTATTTTGTTTGGAGCACCCTCCCTCCATCCAACAGGAAGTCCATAGTCCAGGTAGGATGCCCCGAGTGACATTTCTGTCTTAACATAGAAGTACTATGCCATTACATCACAGTGGACAGGGATCCCAACCTAAATAAGCCCCTGGGATGTTGAAAGCAGGATCCCCATTAGGGGGATGTGTGTCTATATTGGGAAGACTTATTCTCGCTTCCTGTCCTTGTGATGGCAATACATGAAATGATGCATGGGATCATCACGAAAACAAACAGACACAGATAACCACACAACATTGGTCTATTTTCCAATTTGCTAATCTACTAAAATGTGATTTTTTTCTATGTTCCTGATGGACAGGGCTTTTTTCTTAAAAAATGGGTGAAGGAACTCCCCCATTCTGAGTCACTACTTGTCTCCGCCCCCTACCCACCTCCGGGCACCGTCACTTGGTTCCACCCCCTACCCACTTCCCAGTACCTCTTCTTTTAGAGAATACAGAGCCAAGTATCATTTTGTGGTGCTAAATAATTTGTATTAAATTTACTAATGATAACAAGAAAAGGAGAAAAATAGATCCCCCACAGCCAGCAGCAACAGACCTCCCCAGCAACAATAGATTCCTCCAACAACAATGGGTCACCAAAACAAAATACCACCCCAGCAACAATAGACCACCAGCGGCTACAACAGATGTCCCCACAGCCAGCATCAAAAGACTATCCAGCAGCCAGCAACAATAGACAACAGACCCCTCCTGCAATAGTAGATCACTTTAGGAACATCTGAGCCAAATCAACAATAGATCGCCACCAGCAACAATAGACCTCCCTAGCAACAACAGACCACCACACAAAAATAGACCTTCAGTGACAATAGATCATCAGTAGCCATCAACAGTAGATCCTCCAGCACACTCCAGCACCCCTTGCTATTACATACATTCAGTGCTGGAGGTGCTTGAACTGTGTTACCCCACGTTCTCGCTGAAAAAAAACCCTGCTGATGGAGAAACTTCTTATCACTTCCTGTCCTGACATAAAATGAGAGAAAAACTCCCCAATAGGGACGCAGATGGTAATAAAAAAAACCCTTTCCCCTGTACAAAATTAAAAAAAAACATTTTGGCAGGGGCTGGGCATTAAAATATCTAAAAACATTTTTGTTTGACCATTCAGTATTTAATAATATGACACCCATTTATGTCAGTGGCTTCCCAGAGTCTTCATTATTGCATTTGATTTTGTGCACCAAGGCATGTTTTGAATGCGCTGTTAATGCACCTCAATGCATGAGCAGGGGCGGACTGACAACTCATGGGGCCCCTGGGCAATAGGGGATCATGGGGCCCCTGTGTCCTTGCCCAAACTCAAAAAAGCCTATAAAAAAGGTACCAGGGGCATCTCATGGGACCCCTACTGACCCCAGGCCCTCGGGCAGTGCCTGAGTTTCTAAATGGTCAGTCCGCCCCTGCGCATGAGTAATATGCACCTGCACTATTTTCCAGAAATATTGGCATCCTTTCATTCTGGTGTGTTATAGTGCAAGTATCTCTTTTTCTGTATATATAAGTTGATGTGCCATTCAGAATGGATGGCAACGCACATATACTAATGTTTACAGATGTCACTCCAACGCAAAGGTGTGGATACTCCCAGGGGCCGGATTTACATTTCAGAAGCCTAGAAGTATAAAAAAAACTGGTGCTCTAAGGCTGCATTCACACTTGAGCATTTTGTAGCTTGAAGATTGAAGCTCCAAAAACGCTCAAACTAAAAAAATCAATTGTTCTTTATGGTGCTTGTTTGTCTGATCAGGTGTGAACAGGCATCATAGAGAACAATTGATTTTTTTAAGTGTGAGCTTTTTTGGAGCTTCTGGCTTCAAGCTATAAAATGCTGAAGTGTGAATGCAGCCTCAACCCACTTCCATCTGCACATGCCATATTCTAAAATCCACACCTCCCTTGTGACTATAAAACCACAGAGACAGAGCCAAGCTAAAATAAATGTACTGGTAGATAACTATGAACTGCAAAAAAATTGGACATGTTAATTAAAACGTGCAAATGGGTGCATTTCCATCCTCTGAATTTACAAAAAAGGTGCTACTAGAAAATAAAAAAAAAAACCTAAGTGGAGCATCTAAAACAGAAAGCAATTAGTTTTATCTCATATTGTTGTATTTCATTTGAATATTAAAGAATATGTAAACACAACATTTCATATTCCTGATATGTGCCTGCTGTGCCATGTACTTGTGTGAAAAGGTATCCTGTTCTCTTTGTGTGAAATCCCTGGTGTTCCTGCCAGTCCCTCTGCTTTCCTGTTAAAATCTGGCTACAATAGGCAAGAGAGCACAGTCTGGTTACTTTTGTGGGTGTGCTGGGAGCCCAGCCTACTCTCCTCCAATGATCAGACTTGTCCTGACACGCCTCCCCCTGTACAGTCAATCGCTGGGAAGATAAGTGTACTGATGTTTCTCCTTCCCCAGCTCTATTAAGATCCATATGCAGCTGATCACTTATAAAAAAATGGGAAAAAAAGGTATTTATAATATTTTTATATGTATATACAGTACAGATTTTTTGCCTTTTATTTCTATTTTAAATTGAATGGGTTGTTTTACAAGGTAAGGGTTCCCATATACTTTAAATACAACTACTAATTTTACAGCCAAAAGAACAAACACGTGTTTGGTAATATTAACCAAAAAACATATTTATTGCACCATGTAAATCCCACCACCTAAAACAGACCAAAATGACAAATTATCCTAGTCTGCAATCATCGGCTATAATACTTTATTTACAATTTATCAACCTCCACCTACAGCTCTGTGCTCATACTAGCTTTACTCAAGAATAAATTACAAAATGCTAATATTACTAACAAAGCATAATTCATCAGAACCTAACATAAAAGGTCATATATTGTGGGGTTACCACACCTCTGCCCACATTTTAGAGTCCATTCATAAAATTTGGGCTGCAGAGTTGAGCCTGTGGTGCCTCTCTTAAGACAGCTCCACAATTGGAGGAGAGCTGGTCATGTGACTTTGACAGATTGTGTTTGGCTTTTTTTTAACTTTCTCCCCTTTACCTTTTTATCACATCAACATTGACTTTAAAGCATAAACAATTGAAAACATGTGCTTTCTGAAAATGCTTTAGACCACAGGGTAGGTTTGCCGTCCTCAAAGTCTAGTCAAGTCTAGTTTCCATGCACCGCTTCAGCAGAAAAAGTGTCCTGGAAATGATTTTATTATGTTGCCAACTATGTGAATGGAGCCCAGTGATGAAACCGAGGAAGTATTGAAGTAATTCAGCTGACCTACTTCCATGGGTGTAGTTCTCCTTTAATTTATTTCAAATGTTCCATTTGCACTTTCAGCAATCTCAGGACATTTTTCTTTGTGCTTGCAGAGGAAGTGAAAAAATAGTTTACGTCTCCTTAGTCATATCTGCTTAATGTTCAGATTCCTAAACCGAGTTGTGTCAGTGATCACTTTGCTGCATTGTTTCACGACAGACCACACACATTGGCTGCGTTTAGCTATAGCCAGCTATGGAGGCTTATGGGACTCATACTATAGAGCTGAAATGGATGCTGATTGATCTCTGCCGAGAAGTGGTGGTACTATGTCAACCTCTATTAATGATATTGAAACTTTGTATATTTATAAAGTGGTGAGTATGAATTTTACTAAACATTCAATGATAGCGAATCAATTGCTGTCCTTCAAAACATAAACAATTGGAAGATTCACCTGCACTGCAATTTTGGTGAATGTCAGAACAAACTGCTTTGTAAATATGCTCCTTGGAGTCGGCTCAAGTTTCTCAACATTAAAATGTAACTATAGTAAATGTTCAGTGTACGCATTTTGAGTCATAAAAGGCTACCTCAAATAATTTGAAGTTAGAAACTTTACATTGGTACGTGCTTGCTGGCACATATTTTTGAGAGTATTTTATGTTTTGGCTGTCCGGCAGGTAAATCAGCACCTAATGGAGTAGACAATGTTCACCTAGGTATCCAATTAAAAACAACAGTAAGGCAGTACAGCGGCCATGGGGTATCCAATGGGGGTCATGCCATAAAAAACAAAGACATGGAATACCCCCAAAATTAATACCAGACCCTTATATTTCTTTTGAAGTTGCACTGGGAGCAAGGTGGAGACTGCAGGTTGTGTGGCCCATGGAGGGGGCTGCTCTTAAAGGGGGACCTCTGAGTAATCCTTTGCGTGCACCTCTACTGTCTCCTGATTGGCTGGGGCTGATCTCACGGAGAGTAGACAGTGGCTTTACCCTTTGACAACAAAAAGAAGGCGCCTATAACTGCAGCAGCTAAGATGTTTATTTAACTGCTTGCTGACCAACCACAGTAGTTATACTGCAGCAGGGTGGCACCACTGCGCAAAATCACATATATATGTGATTTTGCATTTTCAGGTAGGGGGCATGTGCGAGGTGCATGACTGCCTACCCGCGCTGCCGATCACGCCCACAGGTGTCAGTCACTGGGTCCCGGCCAGTGATTACCCGCCGAGCCCGATGATTACCGGCAAACACCAACAGAGAGGAGGGCTGCATTGTTTACCAACAGCCCTCCTCCCTGTCGGTTTGGGCACACTGCTTGGGATGGCTGAGCACAGCGTCCCAATCAGTGTGCTTACAGTGAAGCACACACCCCCGCCCCCTAGTAAAACACTCCCATCACACAGTTAACCCTTTGACTGCCTCCAAATGTTAACCCCTTCCTCCCCAGTACCATTAGTACTTTTTTTTTGCACTGATCACTGTATTGGTGTCACTGGGGATGTCAGTAACCCCAAGTCAGTTCCCCCCAGTGTCAGAATGTCTGCCGCAGTCCCGCCATAAGTCGCTGATTGCCACCATAAGTCGCTGGTCGCCGCCATTATTAGTATCAAAGAAAAAAAGAATCCCAGCATATATACCGCCATTGGTAGACGCTATAACTTCACGTAAACCAATTAATTTACACATATTGGGACTTTTTTTAGCAGAATACATTTTGGCCTAAATTTATGACAAAATTTTATCTGTATTTTTTTTTTACTGGACATGTTTTATAGCAAAAAGTCCAAAATATTATTTTTTTCTCAAAATTGTCGGACCTTTTTTTTTATAGCGCAAAAAAATAAAAAATGCACAGGTGATCAAATACCACCAAAAGAAAGCTCAATTTGTGGGAAAAAAAGACATAAATTTTGATTGCAGCGTTGTATGACTACGCAATTGTCAGTTAAAGTAACGCAGCGCCGTAACAGAAACCGCTTCTTTAATAAGCATAGGATTAAAAACACTCACAGAGTTAGAAATAATACAGGCTCATAACATCCATCCATTGGTCAGGCTTGCATGGTTCCAATTGGATCCATGAGCATCTATGCTGGCTGAAGCAATAGGACTCATGCAGTGGGGAGGAAATGCGTTTCAGAGCATGTGCTTCTTTGTCAAACAGGTTGGGCTCCTAGTCCTATTACTGCGGGCAGCAGAAATGCTCATAGATCCAATTTAAACAATGCCAGCCTGACTGGTGAATGGATATTATGAGCCTGTATTATTTCTAACTTTGTGTGTGAGTGTTTTTAATTGTATGCTTATTAAAAAAACATCTTAACTGCTTTCTTTTTTGTTGTTGCTTTTACAGAGTTTGCTTCCATCCTATGGAGAGCTGCCCAAGTGCTTGGCTACTGTCTAATGGTTGGACTCTCACCCCACTTTCCTTGGAAAGTCAATAATTTTATTGCATCTATATTATTTGTCCTCCGTCCCCATTATCACCTTTGGACTATCACGAGGAATGCTTAGAGATTTCCATCTACCCAAGTGCACCCATGTATTTTTATCTCTGGTTTAACTTTTTGGGTGACTGAATCTGCCCTGTGTGTCCTCTTCATACTCACTCTATCCCCTGAGGAAGAATGCATCGAAACACGTTGGGATATCCACAAGAATAAGGCCACAAACTTCTGATCTTTTAGCACTTATGGCATTTGGTGGAATGTAAGAGCTCTGACTTTCTAAGCAAATTTATGGACTTCTTGTGATAATAAAATTTGAATGTTTTTATTTATACCTGTGTGTCAGAGACCTTAGTTTTCAAATAATGGTGCCTAAAAAGTTCCACCACGTAATTTAGATTATTGATATTATTTGGGATGTTGGCACAAATTCCGCCTTACCTTTCATTTTTCAAGTGTTAATTAATACCCTTGTTTCTCATTCACAAACATAGGAAACCAAAGTAAATACAGACACACGATAACAAATTTCTTTATTAAAAAAAAAAATACAACTAAAAGTCAATCATGTTGTCCGGTGATGTGGATCAATGCCCTGATGGCTCAAACTCACAACCCGTGCACGACGATCCTGCTCCTGACTCTCGCAGTTAATGACAGCTTCTCAGCTGAAAGCTGAATGTGACCAAACCAGCTATTTGATTGACCAAATATGGTCATAAATCAAGTCAGCTGGTGGACTGGAAAGTCATTTATTTAGTGTCGGTGGTGATATATTCATTTAATGGTGGTGGTACTGCCACTAATTGAATCACATGCAGCTGCAGCCAGCGGTTTGGCAAAGCAACAGGCAAAATCTGGCTTTTTAGTTTGCTTTTGTGGTGAACCTCTATTTTTTTTTATTTCTTTTGTATATGATTAGGTATTCTGAGGCTTCACCTTATTTACTAAGCTAAGTAAATGTTCCCTTGAAAAGTGAACACGCTCTTCTCCTAGCAAATCAAACCCAGTGACTCTGCCTAACCTCACCTCACCTCACCTTTTGTAACATGTTACACCCGTATTCAGGGTGTAACATTTAAATGTTACTGCTGCAGCAGCCCCCACACCCTCCCCCAATCCCCTGTTGTGACAGCAAGTAGACTTGATGTGTGGTTCCTTTTGTTCTGAATTGGACAAAATTTTTGTTATTCGGAGAGTTGGATATATCTGATTTTCCGAATCACAATAGTAATGAAATTAAATGAATCTGAAATAACGAAACTAAACTTAGTCTGAAATTCAAATCTTATTTGATTAGAATCGAATTAGAAAACAACATTGAAATAGAAACTTATTGCTGACTATTGCTGATTTCCTTCAAAGACTATGTGTATTAGTATTAGGATATAGTCGTCTTCCAAAATTTTAATTTCAAAAAGATTAAAATAGAATAGAACAGAATAAGTAAAACAGAACATAACATCATATAATATAATATAATATAATATAATAGAAAAGAACAGAATAAAATAGAAAAGAACATAAAGGAATAGAATAGAATAGACTAGCATAGAAAAGAATAAAATAGAAAAAAAAGAATAGAAGAGAAAGTATATAATGTAGTCATCTTCCAAAATTTCAAAATGAATAGAACAGAATACAATAGAATAGATAATAAAATAATAGAATAAAATAGAATAGAAAATACAGGAATAGAAAAGAATAGAATAGAAAAGAATAGAAAATAAAGAATAAAATAGAAAATAAAATAATAGAATAGAACGAATATGACTGCCTTCTGAAATTCGAATAGAATAGAACCAACTATTCTTCACCATGAATACAGATTGATTCAATATTTTCTATTCGAATACTTTGAATCCATTGGAAAAATTTCAATTCAGTTGAAAATGAATAAAAAAAATTAAATTAAACTAATTAGGTTACGAATACAACAAAAGAAGATTAGTAACTTAATGAATTGATCCGAAACAATTTTTTTTTTGTTTTCTTCTGCACATATCTAACAGGGAGCAGGGGCTCTGCCTCCCTGCCATGTCATTCATTCACAGAGTGAATAGGAGACCTACAATTACTGACAGCCTTTCTGGCTGATGGCTTGTAGTTCTCAATGAACTACCAAGGTGCTGTTGAGCGCTCTGGTAGTTCATTGAGGCTTCCTGTTATTGTGTAACTGCCTGCCCATAAGAAGTAGGCAGGTAGCTTACAATGACAGTCTGCAAGAGTGGGTACAATGCTTTACAGGCTCCTAGTAAAAAAAAAAAAAGCACATTTTTTTACCTTCAAAAGGTGCATTTTATTATTTTTTTTTGCAAAGGTGAACATATCCTTCAATAACTGTGGATTTTTGGAGTGAATTGTTCTCATTGGATTGGCTTGGGACAGATGACTGGCTCTGAATGTAGATTGCGTCCAGGGACGATCATTTGGCTCTAGCTGCAGGTCACCACTGGATGTATGGTTACACATGGACAACCACTGACACCTGCAGGGCCTGTTGGTCTCTCATTTTTTCTACAGGTTTCCTGGCCAGAGCTGTCCACAGCCACCTGTGATCAGACTCACTATTCTTCCTACTGCCACCAATAATGGGGCACTATTCCTGTCACTGACACCAACAATAGGGCAATCGTACTTCCACTGAAATCAACAATGGAGCACTATTTCTCCCACCTTGCCACAGGAATCTCCTGTCTGGACCTTATAAGATGTGTAAATGAGTCCTTATGGTCAATGTGTCTGAGTTTGGTAATGATACTATAGGTTTATGTTAGTGGTCTCCAAACTATGGCCCAGGAGCCAGATGTGGCCCTTTACTTGCCTTTAACTGGCCCATGGGGCACTATTCCTCTCAGGGACACCAATGATGGGGCACTATTCCTTCCACTGATACTAAAGATGGGGCACTATTCTTCCCACTGACACTAATGAGGGGCACCATTCCTTCCACTGACACCAACGATGGAGTACTATTCTGTCCACTGACACCAATGATGGGGCACTATTCTTCTCACTGACACTAATGAGGGGCACCATTCCTTCCACAGATACAAATTATGGGGTATTATGCCTTCCACTGACACCAATGATGCGGCACCATTCCTTCCACTGACACCAACGATGGGGCACTATTCTTCCCACTGACACTAATGAGGGGCACCATTCCTTCCATTGATGCCAATGATGGGGTAGTATTTCTTCCACTAACAACAATGATGGGGCACTCTTCCTTCCACTGACACCAACGATGGGACACTATTCTTCCCACTGCCACCAATGATGGGGCACTATTCCTACCACTGACACCAACAATAGGGCATTCTTCCTTCCACTGACATCAACAATGGGGCACTATTTCTCCTATTGACACCAATGATGGCATTGCTTTCTCTCACTGACAACATTATATTTTCTACTCTCAAAGGCCACAGTCTGGCCACACTAAAGTCTGAAGGACAGTAGACTGGCCCTTTATTTAGAAAGTTTGGACACTCCGGGTTTATGTAGATGTCACTAAGTAGGTCAGATTTATTGAGCAATAAAATAAATAAATATTAATTAAAAAATTTATATATAGACCCTACTGGTCTCCTCTGTCATATACACTTCTATCTGCCTGTAAGCATTTTTGAACTCTGAGATGTGCGTATGAATATTACCCTGGAGTTATGGCACTGCTCCATGCCAGGATGCAGTGACTTCTACGTGAATGCATATTGGAATAGCCTGGTCTAATGTTCCTATTGCCTACCACAAGAGCACACAATTAACTGGTAATTGTTGAGAATGAAAACTGGTTTCATGCAAAGAAGCATTTCCTTACCTTCACAACCTACAGACAAAAACTCACACATGTTATAGACCTTTGTAAAATGCTGTGAGCGGTCATTGATTTTGCATTAAGCAGCTTTTTGTATACAGACGTATTAGGTAGAACAATTTTATTTGCAGAAGGTGATGCAAGGTGAATTCATTGACCAGATATGGTCATGAATAAATTCGGTCAGTGAGATCAACCGGGATCTCTGGCCAGCTTGTTTGCAAACAGAAAAAAACTGTAATTTAGAGGCGGTAATACTACTGCCACTAAATGATAGGTCCTCGTCTGAAGAATATATTTTTAAAAATATATATTTTAAAAATATATTCTTCAGATTTTTTTTAAGATATAAAAAAGTAATTTTAACATATATTTTTACATATATTTGTAAATGCATTCCAAAAATGTAGATTTGTAATTTTAAAGACATACAGTATATTTGAAAAGTATTTTAAAAAATATTTTTCATATATTTTGTAATAAAAATGCATTTCAACATGCAGTATATATATATATATATATATATATATATATATATACACACACACACACACAGTATATATATATATATATATATATATATATATATAACTATATTTTTAAATATATTGAATATGGAAAAAAATTGTAGTATTTCAAAAATATGGCAATATATTTGGGAAGCATATTTTTAAAATATATTTCAAATATTTTTCTTCCACATGGATCTCTTCTTCACAACAGTTCAAAGTACAGAATTTACACAACTAATCTGAGCTTCAGCAGGCAGGGGGTGGAATCTGGTGTCACACACTGCACAGTTCACAGGGGAGAGCTCTGTTTCATCTGAGAGCTGATTGGAGGGAAGGGACACACCCCACTTCACAGAGCACAAAGGTAAATTGCATGGCTGAGTCTTTCAATCACAGACTGTGTGCTGGAACTCCTCCCCTATCCCCCTCTATCTCTTGGAAAAACCTGTCAGAAATGTCAGAGAGCAGAGGAAGGAGACAGCAGAGAGAAATAACACTCTTTGGATTGAGGCAAGTACACAATGTAGGGGGATATGTTTTGTTCACTTTTCATGTCAGAGGTTTACAATCACTTTAAGCTACAATAAAATACCATCTCATTGCTGAATGGTATTTTTAATTTTTTTTTATTGGTACATGCATGGCAGTTCAATGCTACTCATGGACTTTGTTTTATTAGTTTGCAAATTAGCCTTGAAAAAGAGCAGAAAAAATAGCAAGATTTGACTCCTGTAGACTCCAATAGGATTTGGCAATATGTTCAAGGCTCACAGTGTTCTTACTTGGTTCATTCACTCCTGCTTTTTTTCATGAATTAAATACTGAAAATCTCAAAAAAATACAGCACGCGTATTTTAGTAGTGTTTTTTAGTAATTTAGTATTTTACCACACTTCTTAACCCCTTTCCTCCTGGCCTATAGCAGATTGATGGCCGGGCGGGACTCTTGCAGTTGTGACTGGGTGTCATATGATGTCCTGTCAAAACGAGCTGCTCACACGGCCGCAGGACCTCGCAGCGGCACGATCTGTCACCGGCTGTGTCCACAGGACACAGTCGATGACATATCACAACACCGCCCATTGCCAGTGTCATGTGACCGCTGTGACCAATCACAGCAGATCACATGTCAATTGTATAAAATAGATGGCTTCCTGTCATGCCATCCATTGTATACAATTATGTTGTTAGCTGTGACTGGTCAAGGCAATCACATGATACAGACAGGGCCTATCACAGCCCATCTGTATCATGTGATCAGCTTTTCCCAATCACAGCTAATCACAACAAAAGACTGAATGAATCAGTTTCATTCAGTAACAATGATTGCAAATATAAATGAAATACATTGGTATTAGCAATCATAATGTGTTAAAAGAAAATAAAAATCCTGATCACTTGCCCAGAGTAGTTCACTGTTACTGTGGTAACATTGTATTGCTTTGGTCACAGTGTGCTGAAATAAAAAAATAATAGAAACATTTGAAAACAAAAATACAAATTCAGTTATTATTATTATTTTCACCAAAGAAATGTAGCAGAATACATGTTGACCTAAATTTATGAAGAAATGTTATTTATTTGCAAAATTTTTATAACAGAAACAAAGAAAAGTGCGTTTTTTTAAAAAGTTTCAGGTGTTTTTTGTTTTGTTTAGCAAAAAATAAAAAAATTAGTGGTGATTAAATACCACCAAAAGAAAGCTCTATTTGTGTGAAAAAAATGATAAAAATTTCATATGGGTACAGTGTTGCATGACCGGGCAATTGTCATTCCAAGTGTGGCAGCGCTGAAAGCTGAAAATTGGCCTGGGCAGGAAGGGGGGTATAAGTGCCTGGTATTGAAGTGGTTAAAGCTGTATATATCTCTTTGTGAATGGAGCCCAGTCTCTTGTGTAAAAAGTGTACAAAATGTCATATCAGAGCTTGTTCAGCTACATGTTCAGGTGTGACACAATATAAAATCTCAAAGTTAATATTCAGAAAAATGCATCCTCCTGCCTGCAGCAGAATGTTGGTATCTTTTTTCCTAGGCACAGTCACCTCACTGGATCTCAAGGGGACTAAAAATGTTACAGGTTTTTGTTTTTTTTCCAAAGATGATACTGTTGCTGTATATTGGGAAAGGACAAGGGATGGCACTAGAGATGAGCGAATCGAACATGACGAAGTGGAATTCGTTCCGAAGATTTGGAAAAATTCGATTCGCGACGAATCCGAAGATTAGCAAACTTCGGATGCACGAATCGAATTTTCCCAAAAATGGCGGCGACATGTGTGGCGACAGGAGAAAATGGACAGAGAAGATGGGGCGGGTATCTCTGGGAAGGCGCGCAGACAAGGCGCGCTGACCCATAATGCATTCATGAGTCATGAATCATGACATGTGATCGCATTAGCCAATCAGCAGCCAGCCAGCACTGTGTAATGGTGGAGCTATAAATCGCTGCCATCTTAGAATTCTCCATTAGCCTCCGGTCATTCAAGAGAGACAGACCTGTCTGTATTAAGGGACAGAGTTAGGGCCACAGAGACTTTAGGGCCACAGAATCGTTACTCAGGGACACAGAATCGTTACTCAGGGACACAGAATCGTTACTCAGGGACACAGAATTGTTACTCAGGGACACAGAATCGTTACTCAGGGACACAGAATCGTTACTCAGGGCCACAGCTATCAAAGAATCGAAAATTTAAAGTGACATACACCCTTTTTTTTTTTGGTGGCTGTCGTGCACAGTTGGTGCTGCAGTTTGCCGATTGTGCAAAATAAACTGACTTTCTGCTTCACAACCACTATTGTACGTTCAAAGAGTTAAATCCATTTACACGCCGGCTGGCGGTAATATTTTTTGGGTGATTAGTGCATTCCAGTGACACAAACGTACAGTTTCCAGCCAACGGCAAGCTGCAATTGACCGATTGTGTACAATAAACTGACTTTCTGCTTCACAACCACCATTGTACGTTCAAAGAGTTAGATCCATTTACACGCCGGGTGGCGGTAATATTTTTTGGGTGATTAGTGCATTCCAGTGACATAAACGTACAGTTTCCAGCCAACGGCAAGCTGCAATTGACCGATTGTGCTAAATAAACTGAATTTCTGCTTCACAACCACTATTGTACGTTCAAAGAGTTAAATCCATTTACACGCCGGCTGGCGGTAATATTTTTTGGGTGATTAGTGCATTCCAGTGACAGAAACGTACAGTTTCCAGCCAACGGCAAGCTGCAATTGACCGATTGTGTACAATAAACTGACTTTCTGCTTCACAACCACTATTGTACGTTCAAAGAGTTAAATCCGGTTTTATTTTTGGGGTGCTTATTGAATTAAAGAGTATGTCAGACAACACGCCGAGGAGTGGCAGAGGAGGCAATGTTTCAGGAGCGAGCAGACGTGGCAGCAGAGGAAGGGGTCGAGGCAGCACTAGTCGCAGCCAGAGGCCAGTGCTCCCGGTGTCATCCAGCGGTCATGTCTCCACCGACAACCCTGCCGTCATCGATTGGTTGACTCGGTCGTCTTCCTCTTCCCAGGTCACCTCTGACACCTACAGCCAACGGTCGGTGGGTACGTCAGACACAACCTGGCATGGCCCGGGAGCAAGCCCACTGAAATCACGTGTCCTCGACCTGCCCCTGTCCTTTGATGTTCCCTCACCAAGCGAAGTATCGCATGCTGTGGGCTCAGCCCCACTGTACAGTGAGGAAGAGCTAACAGAGGGCAGTCAGGAACAGGGGGAGACATCCGCCTCTTCAGCAGCCAGGCGAAGAAGTACTGGCGAGGAGAGTGGCTCGGTAGCCGGTGTAGAGACAGGTCTGTCTCCTGACCCACACGCAGCCGAGGGGGCTAGTAGTGACGCGGAGACCCTAATTGATGAGGATGAGGCTGATCGCACTTGGCAGCCTCGTCGTCATCAGGCTATTGCTTCCGCATCATCAGGAGAAGAGGGTGCCAGCTTGCCAGCGAGCAAAACAGTCGGTGAGTTGCCCAGGAGGCAGCAGGGTCGCAGCAGTGTCAGTGGAGCCAAACGGCCACGGAGTAGAGCACCAGCTCCACTGCAGCCTACCACCACGGCCAGTAGTGGTGCCGGTGTGCACGGAGGAAGTAGCAGTCAGCCAGTGAGGAGTAGCGGGGGCAAAGTTTCCTACTCGGCGGTGTGGCAATTTTTCGTCACGCCGCCCGAGGAAGTAAACGTAGCCGTATGTCGACTATGTGGCCAGAAAGTCAAGCGTGGCCAGGGGGCCAATGTTGGGACTACAGCGTTGCATCAGCATATGCAGCGTCGCCAATCGGAGGCCTGGGAAAACCGTGATAAAGATACGGCGGTTCTGCCTGCCCCAGCCCCCGCTCCATCACCCGCTCCGTTACTTGCTCCGTCACCCGACGTCAATCGCCCTCTATCAGCCAGTCAAGGCTCCAACACCTCTGCTGAGGGGAGTTGTCGCTCGTTGGCATCTTCCGCTCGTTCAGATGCTCCTTCTCCTGCTACTCCTCTTCACGGATTCCGTCAGCAGTCTTTCTTGGAATCCGTTTCCAAGAGACAACAGTTTGCGAGCACGCACCCGACGGTGCAGAAGCTGAACGTCCTCCTGTCCAAGTTGCTGGTGCTACAGTCCCTCCCTTTCCAAGTGGTGGACTCAGCACCTTTCCGAGAAATGATGGCTTGTGCCGAGCCGCGGTGGAGAGTGCCAAGCCGGCATTTCTTCGCCAAAAAGGCAGTGCCAGCCCTGCATTCACATGTAGAAGAGATGGTGGGCCAGTCTTTGAGCATGTCGGTCTCTGCCAAAGTGCACGGCAGCGCTGACGTGTGGAGCTGTAACTACGGTCAGGGACAGTACATGTCATTTACGGCCCACTGGGTGAACGTGGTGCCGGCACAGCCGCACCAGCAACTTGGACAGGTCACGCCGCTTTTGCCTCCACGTTTGCACGTCCTTGGTCCAGCAAAGATGTCCGCCTCTACCACCTCTTCTTCCACCGTGTCCTCAGCCGCCACCCCCGTGCCAAGTCCCATTACCCGACCGGCATATCACATGTGCAGGGCGCAACGGTGTCACGCTGTGCTGCACCTGGTATGCCTTGGCGAACGTAGTCACACAGGGGAGGAACTTCTGAGTGTAATGAACAGAGAAATCGACAGAGGGCTGTCTCCGCGCAAACTGAAAATCGGAACCATGTTGACCAACAACGGAAAGAACATGGTGTCTGCTCTGCGTCAAGGAAGGTTGTGCCATGCGCCATGCATGGCTCACGTGTTCAATCTGGTTGTCAAGCGGTTCCTAAAATCCACCATCCCACTGCAAGACATCCTTAAAATGTCACGTAAACTTTGCATGCATTTCAGCCATTCCTACACCGCAAAGCACACCCTCCTTGAGCTGTAGCGGCAGAACGGAATTCCACAGCATCGCCTGATCTGCGACGTTGCAACAAGGTGGAATTCAACCCTACATATGTTAGACCGCCTTTACGAACAGCGAAAGGCCATCACCGATTTCCTGATGTTACAAGCGGATAAAGGTACTCCCCTGTGTAACTTAGATGTCAGCCATTGGCAGCTCATGCGTGACACCTGCCGCTTGCTCAGGCCCTTTGAGGAGGCCACGCTATTCGTGAGTCGGCAGGACTATGGGATGAACGACGTCATTCCTCTGTTGCACGTCCTGGAACAAATGCTGTTAACAATGGCTGGTCAGGGTGCGGTAGACGTGGCGCACAGATCTCAACGCCACATGACCCCTGTGGGGGCAGGACAGGAAGAAGAGGAGGAGGTAGAGGAGGACATTGGTGCTCAGGAATTATTGAGTGAAATGGGTGGTTTTTCCACTCAGCGGACAGGAGTGGAGGAGCAGGAGCATCTGGTAGAGGAGGAGGAGGAGACAGAGGACCCAGACGCACCGTGGCAGTATGCTGTGGAGATGGAGGCAGGGAGTCCCTCGTATTCCTTGGCACAAATGGCCCATAGCATGCTCGGTTGCTTGCGTAGCGACAGCCGAATAATAACCATCAGACAGAGGGATGACTTTTGGCTGTCCACCTTGTTGGACCCTCGCTACCGTTCAAAAATGGTGGCCTTTTTCACACCTGCTGAGAGGGAGGCCAAAATAAAGTACTATAAAAACCACCTATGTAGTCATGCAGTATATAGCCCTATCGGCCACTTTCTGGCATCCAGTTGCTGTAGCCCCCATCACCACACTGTGCCACGGGCCCCTGTACCGCCTTCTCATACTGCTGCCAGATCCATCCTCTGCCATGTGCGTCTTTGTCGTCTGCTCACGCTGCTGGGTTCCAGTTTTAAACCTAGGCCTGTGTATGACTTCCAAATACTGCTGCCTCCACCGCCACCCTGCGCCATGTGCCTCTGTCGTCTGCTCACGCTGCTGACGGCTTCCGCTTTTTAACCTAGGCCTGTGTATGGCTTCCGAATACTGCTGCCTCCACTGCCACCCTGCGCCATGTGCCTCTGTCGTCTGCTCACGCTGCTGACGGCTTCCGCTTTTTAAACTAGTCCTGTGTATGTCTTCCGAATACTGCTGCCTCCACCGCCACCCTGCGCCATGTGCCACTTTCAGGTCTCCTTACACTGTTGGTGGGTTCCATTTTGTGATAGGGTGCTGTATGGCCTTCCATTGCTGCTGCCTCCACCGCCACCCTGCGCCATGTGCCTCTGTCGTCTGCTCACGCTGCTGACGGCTTCCGCTTTTTAACCGAGGCCTGTGTTTGGCTTCCGAATACTGCTGCCTCCACCGCCACCCTGCGCCATGTGTCTCTGTCGTCTGCTCACGCTGCTGACGGCTTCCGCTTTTTAACCTAGGCCTGTGTATGGCTTCCGAATACTGCTGCCTCCACCGCCACCCTGCGCCATGTGCCTCTGTCGTCTGCTCACGCTGCTGACGGCTTCCGCTTTTTAAACTAGTCCTGTGTATGTCTTCCGAATACTGCTGCCTCCACCGCCACCCTGCGCCATGTGCCACTTTCAGGTCTCCTTACACTGTTGGTGGGTTCCATTTTGTGATAGGGTGCTGTATGGCCTTCCATTGCTGCTGCCTCCACCGCCACCCTGCGCCATGTGCCTCTGTCGTCTGCTCACGCTGCTGACGGCTTCCGCTTTTTAACCGAGGCCTGTGTTTGGCTTCCGAATACTGCTGCATCCACCACCACCCTGCGCCATGTGTCTCTGTCGTCTGCTCACGCTGCTGACGGCTTCCGCTTTTTAACCTAGGCCTGTGTATGGCCTTCAATTGAAGCTGCTTCTGCTCCGCCACTCTGCCATTGGACTCTTGATAGTCGTCTCCCCACGCTGCTGCTGGGGGGCTTTTTAACATAGGCCTCTGTATGGCCTTCAATTTTAGCTGCTTACGCTCCGCCACTCTGCCATGGGCCCCTGTACCGCCTCCTCATGCTGCTGCCAGGCCCGTAATCTGCCATGGGCCCCCGTACCGACTCCTCATGCTGCTGCCAGGTCCAGAGTGTGTCATGGGTCCCTGTACGGCCTCCCATTGCTGCTGTCTCCATCGCCACACTCTGCCATGTGCCACTTTCAGGTCTCCTCACACTGCTGGTGGGTTCCATTTTTTCATAGGGTGCTGTATGGCCTCCCATTGCTGCTGCCTCCACCGCCACACTGTGGCTCCACACTCTGGTTTTGGCCCCGTGACTGCCCAAATGAGTGAAGTGTGCGGTGATTCTAAGATCGACGGCACTCATCTGCATGTCATACTGACTGACAGTATTATTTCTCTTCCCCAGCAGACTCCAAGGGCATTTAAATTAAAGGTACAGTGTTCTGCACTAATATAAAGGCTCTCTGAAGCCTAGAAACACCCTTTTTATAAGTTAAATTCGCAGCGAATATATTCGGCACGAAGCGAATTTAATCGGCGAATTCGGCGAATCAGCCGAACCGAATTTTTGAATAATTCGCTCATCTCTAGATGGCACCTACATTCAATGAGAATTGTCCCTTGTGCTGGTGGTTGCCGCCTTAGATGAAATCTTCTGTACTCAGCCCCGCCATAACCCTGCAGTGGTAATCTTCTGGTGCTGTGGGGGTTAATACAGACACCTGACCTGTCATAGGCAATCATCACCAGTGGACCTTTGTACTGACTCATTTCTTGAGGCCCAAAAATGCCAGGGCAGTACAAATACCTCTCAAATGACCGCTTTTTGGAAAAAAGACAGTCCAAGGTATTTAGTAAGAGGCATGGCGAGTATTTTTTGTAACAATTTTTTGGGAAATGAAGAAATTAAAACATTTTTTTTTCACAATTTTCTTTTTAACATATTTTCACCAGTCCAATACAGCATTATCATATAATTGGCGTGGCAGTGATCTGGGACACTGACTGGTGACAGTATATAAAAATTTAATAATAATTTTTATGAATTAAATTTTTTTATTCTATGTTATTTTTGTTTTCTTTTTTTTTATGTTTTTGTTTAAAAACACTGTGACCACAGCAATACACTGTTACCATAGTAACACTGTACTATTCTGGGGAAGTGATCAGGATTTTTTTTCTACACATTATGATTGCTTATACCAATGTATTTCATTGATATAAAAAACATTTTTACTGAATGAAACTGATGGTACAGATGGGCTGTGATTGGCACCGTCTGTACCATGTGATTGTCATGACCAATCACAGCTAACAACAGAAATGTATACAATGGATGGCATGAAAGGAAGCCATCCATTGTTTACAATTTTCATGTGATGTGCTATGATTGGTCACAACGATCACATGACATGGGCAGGGGGCCAGTGTAGTGATCAGTCTTCGGCTGTCTCTAGTAGACACAGCCGGTGACAGACTGAACCGCTGCATGGCTCCACGGCTGATCAGAGTCTTCTGAGAGGACATCATATGGAACCCACTCAGGAGGAACGTCCTAGTCAGCCGTCAATCTGCTATAGGCCGGGCAGGAACACGTTATAGTGGTTGTAAACCTTATTTTTTTTCTTTTAAAATAATAAACATGTCATACTTATCTGCTCTGTGCAATGGTTTTGCACAGAGCAGCCCCAATTATCCTCCTCTGGGGTCCCCTGCCCGTGTTGCAACGGGTGCCCCCATAATATGCCGCTTCCTATGGGGGCACTGTGCAGGCTTGCTCCCGAGCCTCAATGCCTGTGTCCATAGACACAGAGAGCGGGACTCAGCCCCACCCCCTGCTCCCTCATCATAGGATTTGATTGAAAATCAATCTGCCCAGTAAGGAGGGACAGAGCCAGAGAGCTGGATTGTGGTGGGGCTCAGGTAAGTATAAGAGGGGTGAGGGGGGTATACTGTTGCCCAAAAGGTGTTTTACCTTATTGCAGAAAATGTATTAAGGTAAAAAAAACCTTTAGAATCACCTCAAAACAGGATAAGGGTAAATGTATTTACTCTTTCTCCACCCTATCCTAATATTATAGAGTATAAATAAATCATTTTTACACTTTCATTTTTGCCTCCTTTAGCGGCTGCAGTGTGGCTGGAACTTGGTGAAGAAGGCTGATCTCCTGAAATCTTGCCCAGAAAAATGTACAGTTAGTTAATGAATACTGTAGTCTTCAGACTCTTGCCTCATTGGATTATTGGCAAAAACAACAGATGTGGAGCGCTGCACCTTGAATTGGCTGCGACTAATATTTTAATCAATAGCAGTTAACGCCAGATTGGGGTGTGTGATATCCCCATAGCACTGCTTAGTGTATCTTCTTTAATTTGTGAAGGACATCTAGAACACGATCTTGGCGTATAACTTTCTACAGTCTACAATTTCATCTGAAAACAGAATATAACACTTAATTTCTCCAATGTACAGCAACCTCCTCACAGCTGTTCAACTCTGTCCTGTGTCTAGAATCTCCTCTTTTACAGCCAAAGAAGGGTCAAGTTCACTTCAATCCTGCAATATTCGGTGAAAAATGTCCACTAGCAAGTCAATGACAGGCCACCTCATTTAAGGTAAAAGATTATTTTGGCACTTTGAAGGTGGTGTATTTGACCTTCTTTTTTAACCTCCCTGGTGCTATTCCGGAGTGTAGCTCGGGGTAAAATTTCAGTACCAAAAGCGGTAACCCCGAGGTACACTCGGGATTACCATGCGGCGTTGCACAGGGATTCCCTACAACGCATACCTTGTCCTTCGCTCCCGCGATGCGTCCCCTGCAGTGTCCCCGGCCATCTCCTCCGGCCGATGCTGGCATCTGGCTTCCGTGTTCTGGTCCCTGTGACGTCGGGACGTATGGGCGCCGGAACCAGCGACAAATTTTAAAATTTAAAAAAAATTACATTTTTTTTTAAATGATTATTTCATAGCAAAACATTCCTGTATCAAACCATTTCACATACATTTTGTCCCTACTGCTTTGTCCTGTGCCCTGCCTGCATTTTGACTGTTCTTTCTGCCTAGAAACTTAGAAAAGTCCACGGCGTCCAAAAAGCATCCCTTTAGGTCAAAATCGGTTTTAGACCAGCTAGAGAACAGCGATAGTAAATCAGAACCACTTGCAGAATTGAGTGATAATGATTCATGGGGGAAATTCGTCATCACACACGGAAAACAATTTTGCGACTTTGCCTAGTGATGTGCGAACTTGGCGCTATATTTCAAATTTCAGTGTTTTTGGTTTGATTATATTATTGAATTAAATTTAATATTATTTTTTTTTTTGAGTATTTATTAAATTATAATTTATGATTTCGTGTTTCAAGTTTTATCATATCCGGAATGTTTACTAGACTCTTGTTCGGACAGATTTCAGGGAGTTATTCCTAAATTACAGGCCTACAATAAAAAAAATACATATTTCCATGCAAAAAAATGGTACCGCTTTCAGCACCAAAAATCTGAAATAATCAGACCGCTAGGGAGGTTAATAGTGAAAAAGTGGGCATGGCTTTTATTATTAACTTACAGCCACAGAAGGCTACAGAATGTATATGGAGATGACACCATTGACAAGAGCAATGTCTTGTCATTGGTGACTCTTCTCAATGGTGTTATCTCTGGAAACATTCTGTAGTCTTCTGTGAATGGCGAACAGCCTGCAACCCTCCTTTTGCAAATAAATACCCTTTCTTCATAAATGTAGGTCAAAATATATTCTGCTACATTTCTTTGGTGAAAATAACCCAAATCAATGTATATTGTTCTGTCTGTAGGAATGTTATAGAGTCCACAAACTATGGTATATATCTGAAATTCGATCAATCCTGATGTACTGACATCTCATTTCTTGAGGCCCAAAAATGCCAGGCAGTACAAATACCTCTCAAATGACCACTTTTTGGAAAAAAGACAATCCAAGGTCATTAGTAAGAGGTATGGCGAGTTTTTTGAAGTTGTCATTTTTTTGTCATAAATTTTTGGAAAATTAAGAAATTAAAATAGTTTTTTTCACAATTTTCTGTTTAGCTTTTATTATTAACTTACATTCACAGAAGGCTACAGAATGTACATGGAGATGACAATGTCTTATCATTGGTGACTATCTCCGGAAACTTTCTGTATCCTTTTGTGAATGTCCAACAGCCTGCAACCCTCCTTCGTCAATAACTCAATGATGGCATGTTGTTTCTGCTTGGAAACCATTTTTTTTCACTTGCAAGAGTAACTCTACTGACATGTGAAATCTGAACAGCCTAAGTTGCATTACTTTTGGTACAGCCCTCATAATATAATTTTGTGAAAAATGATATATAAAATCTAAAAACATTAAAATTCAAATATATCAGGATCATGGAAAACAAGGTATACATAGAAAGAAAGAATTAGAAGTCTTAAAAGAAATAATGTATGTTTAAAATGTTTAATCTGGCTTTTAAAATCCAGATATCGCTTTTTTAGACTTATAGGATAAACATTAATTAACCACTTGCCTACCGGGCACTTTCACCTCCTTCCTGCCCAGGCCAATTTTCAGCTTGCAGCGCTGTCACACTTTGAATGACAATTGCGCATTTATGCAACACTGTACCCATATGAAATTTGTATAATTTATTTTGAGACAAATATAGCTTTCTCTTGGTGGCATTTAATCACAATTGTTTTTTTTATGTTTTGCTAAACAAATGAAAAAGTCCAAAATTTTTTAACCACCTCCCGCTCGGTCGTTGTATATAAACAGCCGGACGATGGCACTGCAGGGTCGGGTGGCTGTTTATAAATGGCCTCCCCGCACCCTGCTTGTGCGTGCTCCCTGGGAGCGCGCAGCACCGCGATCCGGTGCCCGCTGTGTCCTCCAGACACAGTAAAACACCGATCGTTGGACGGGACCTCTGTACGAGGTCCCGATCATGTGATCACTGATTGGTCAATCAGTGATCACATGCAAAGTAGTAAGCAAGATGTCACTTGTGACATCATTGCTTACTACGTGTGAAATCTGTGAATGATCACAGAGGTCACATGGTACAAGGCTATTCACAACAGCCTTGTACCATGTGACAAGCTGTGACCAATCACAGCTCACTCAGTAGTTCTCAATGGCTGCAAGAATGCAGACAGAGAGAAAGAGAAATTATTGCTTTTTGCTTTTACATCCTATATGGGTGTAAAAGCAATCAGTGTAAAAAAAAAAAAAAAATCTTCATCACTCCCCACAAGTAGTACAGTGTCACCATGGTGACACTGTACTGCTAGGGTGACAGTATGTAAAAAAAAAGCATAAATATTAATATAAAAAAAAAATAAAAATGTAAAACAAAAGGTTTAAAAATTATAAATTTTGGTTATAAACTAATTTGGCTTATTTTTTTTAATAAAAAGATAACTGAATAAATTTTGGCCAAGATTTATGATGAAATATTATTTATTTGCAAAATTTTATAAGAAAAACACCTTTTTTCAAAATTTTTGGACTTTTTCATTTACATAGCAAAAAAAATAAAAATCCCAGTGTTGAATAAATACCACCAAAATAAAGCTTTATCTGTCTCAAAAAAATGCTAAACAATTCATATGGGTACAGTGGTGCATGACCGCGCAATTGTCATTCAAAGTGTGATAGCGCTGAAAGCTGAAAATTGCCCTGGACAGGAAGGGGGTAAAAGTGTCTGGACAGGAAGTGGTTAAAGATAAAACCTTTTTCTTTGTTTCTGTTATAACATTTTGCAAATATGTAATTTTTCTTCTTCACTGATGTGCACTGATGAGACTGCACTGATGGGCACTGATAGGCTGCACTGGTGGGCACTGATGAGGCTGCACTGATGGGTACTGATGAGGCTGCACTGA